>NW_011499895.1:970056-1004317 GCF_000495115.2 Populus euphratica
AACGCTCTTTCCAAAATCTTTCAAGTAATAAACAAATAACAACAACACAAGTATTAAAAATCAAAATAATTAACATAATTTATAGAAAAAAAGTTCTCAACCTTTATTAAAACCAACATAAAGGATACACAAAACTATTTGTGTATGCCATGCACAATTCTCCTGTATGCTACATAATTTTGGCCTTTTTTTATTACAAAAAAATACAGAAGTTACATAAAAAACTGCCTCCTGTTCAGGTCTATCCAAACTGGATAATTTGGCTAAAAACAATAATTGCCAAAAAGTATCTCTAACTACACATATTGTAACTTCTCTAGGTCTGCCACCTCATTGACCATCAAATCAGTCAATTAAACCCTCTCTATTAGCCTAGTTGTATTTTTACACATCTTGGACAACCCTATATCTAAGTCTGAAGTGGTGCTGAACATGCACCCTATGCTTACATACATTCTTTATGCATTGTTACTGAATCTACCTCTACTTACGCATGTTGCCAATGCCTATGCATGTTGTCGAGATCTCAGCAATTTTCTCGTTAGCGCCCCCTCATGTATCAATTCAACAAAAGAGCTAAAGTGTTAAAACATAACAAATAAATTTTTTTATTAAAAGATAAAATTAAAAACAAATGAGAAGTTTACAAAAGAGGCAAGAAGAAAAATGATGGAAAAAAATAAGGATCAAATTTTAAAAAAAATTATTAACGGATAAAATTAAAAACAAAAACATACAAAAGAGCCAAGGATAAAAATTATAAATCTAAAGAATGAAGATTGATACTCCAATATCCCTGACTAAAAAGACTACCTTAAAATTTTAAATGACAAGCATGAATTTGAAGGGAGAGGAGAAGAAAGAAGGAAAAAAAAAGGTTGTTAGAGTCAAACTCGACAGCCTTTGACAACATGCATCACCTATTCAAGGAAACGATGCCAAGATAATTTAAACATTGCTGCAGAAGATGATGTGTGACCATTAAAGAGTCATGCAAGAATTATCCACACGTCAATAATTTTTTTAATAATTTTTGTATATATTTGTCCTTAAGACAACCCTATAATTTAAAAAATACATAAGTACAAATACAAAAAAGATCTTGAATGTAAGGCATAGAAAATCATCTCTCAAGAGCAGGTGAGTTATTTAATTGTTCATTAAAAACCGAAAAGATGAATGCATCTCTTAATGTTATCTTTAAAAAATTGAATTAAGAGGTACACCAATTTTTTCATTGTATATTATTAAACAAAACAAAATAATTGCTCCCTTTTAAATTTTAGAATGCCAAATAAACCATTATGAAGTACTAAATTACTCTTAATAGATTGATCTTTTAAGGGCAAAATAGATATTTCACAAAAAAATAAAAAGGCCACCTATTCTCATCCTTTTCATTTTGGTTCCCTCCTTTCAATATCATCTTTGCCTAGCAAGTAATTATGAAATAAACAAATCATGAGGAATTTCCATCTTCAAGCATTAAAGATCTTCACATGCTTTTATATATTAATGTATTGCTTTAAGACAGGATGATGCTGGAGATGGCTTCGTATCATTAAATTAAAAAAATAAAAATTCTCCTAAAAAAGTTATTATTGACTCATATTATTATTTATTATAATAGTGTAATTATGAAATTATTATTAAAAAAAATGAATTATGTATGAGAGATAAGATAGTTTTTTAACCAAGACACAATTTTTTTTACAAATTATAGAGGGTTAGATTAGCAATTTCATCTTTTTGTATAGTACTTTTTTTAATTTAATCCTAGAATAAAATAATATAATTACTACTACTTAGGGATATTTTTATGTTTTTAATTTTGTTTTTAGAATAGTGTAATTATTTTGATTTTTTTTAAGACAAAACTGATAAAACCCTCACTCAATTATTTTTTTTATTATTTTACATTGGTTTTATTATAAGTTTTGATGGTGCTAGGAACATTGTTGTAAATTAAAGTTATTAAATATAATAAAAAATGAACATGAAATTATTTCCTTTCCTAACCTTTTGAATTTTTTTTTAATAAGCTATGAAATTACATGGGTTTTGTTTTTCTTTTAAATTTGATCTTTATTCTTTTTATTGTTATCTTTTTTTTCTTTGGCAACTCTTTAAACTGATTTTTTTCATGATTTTATCCTTTAAAATTAAATTGATTAGAAATTAAGTTTATTGATCAAACCCGATTCAAGGATTTTATGAATTGTGAGTTTTAGAGATTAGATCAAGTTTAGAAGATTTGTCCAGGTTGACTTTGTTTTTTATTCCTTTTTAAAATCTAATATTTTTTATTTCTTATCCTTTTTTTTTAGAGATTTTCTTTATTATTTTTTTATGGTTTATTTTCTATAAGATTATTCTTAGGTTCATGACCATTGTCATTGATTTCAAAGGTTAATGTAGGTTAACTTTTGGTTTTTTGATCCTTTTTTTAAATTCATTACCTTTGTTTCCTTTCTTTTTTATTGAGTTATCCCGATTTTATGTCCATGATGATAAAGTTTGTAGAGTTAACTCAGCTTAACTATGAGTTTTTTTTTATTTTTATAGGGTTAATCTCAGGTTTATGATTGGATCACCAATTTCAAATGTTAATGTAGATTGACTTTTTTTTATCGTTTTTAAAATATGAATTATTTCAATTTCAGCTTTAGCATTTGATTTATTAAAAATTGGTCTTCATATTTTTTTTCTACCAGGTTATCCTGATCATTTTTTATTTTACAATTTCATCATCTATGAGTTTTTTTCCCATCAAATTTGATCCCTGTTTTTTTTTATTGATATCTTTCTTTGGCAGGTTTTATGAATTAATATTTTTTTTAAAATTTTATTTTTTAAAATTAAATTAGTTGGGTGTTAAGCTTATTGATTGAACCTTGGTTCATGCATTTCATAATTTTCATGTTCATGAAGTATACGGGTTAACCCGGGTTAACTCATATTTTTTCCATTGCTTTTTTAAATTAAATTGTATTTTCTTTTTTGTTATTCAATATTAAGTTCTTCAATAATTTAGTTTCATGATATTATTCAATTTGCTTTTAAAAGCACTTACCCTGGTACCACGACCAGGTCAGAGATTTTGCATTTTGACGCGGGTGGGTAGAAATTGATTTTTTTTACCTTTTTATTTTTTTAATTTTTATCTTCAACATTTCATATGCTAGGTATTGATCTTCACATTTTTTTTCCTTTTTTTTTGGATTTATCATGTTCTTATTTGATTATGAATTGGTATTCAATCCTTTTCTCATGCACTTTTTCATATGAAATTATCTCAGTCTTATGTATTTGGTCACAAAGTTTACAAGTTAATCTGATTTAATTGAGCTTTTTTTTTTGTTGTTGTCTTTTTTTATTTTTCCTTTAATCATCGAGTTGTTTAATAATTCGGGTTGGCTCAAACCAGGTTCTTTTAATCTTTTTTTTTGTTGTTATTTTTTTGGTCTGTTTATTTATTGTTATAGTATTTTTTTTTAATCATATTATTTAAATTATCAATTGAATCAATAACTTATCTCTTGAATTTTTTTTTTCTTGACTTTTTTTTTACGTTGAAAAAAGTCTTCCTAACCCGTGACAAAACACTTGCTACAAATCTAGTTTTATATGTATTTTATGGGTAACTCGTGATAATCAACTCATCCAAAAATTCTTATCCTGACCATGCTTTTTTTATTATTATTTACTTAGATGTCCAAGCTAACTTACATGCATCTCGATTAATTTCACAAGCTCTAAAGTTAATGATTATATAAGTCTCAAGTAGTCATTATATTAGCAACCATAGGGTTCAAATCTAAAACCACAAAAAATAAACAGGTAACAGTGCAACTACTCATTTGGTAAAGTTGGCCAAGTTTTTTTTTTTTTTTAAAACAATGTCCAAGCTTTATAATTTTATTTTTTATTTTTTTGAGTTAGAGCAATAAAATGAATGGAATAATGCAACTTTAAATCTAGGCTAGACAATTTTAGTAGTAGAGCATGCATATTTTTTTGCTAATTTGAAACACACCCGATTACAAGATTAACCACACTTTTTAGATGAACCCAATAAATCAATTGTATACAACATTAAAAATAATTTAACATATTAGTAACATCTTAAATTTACTCACACCTCAGCTTGAAGATAACTTCCAACTTCAATTTAAACTCAATTTTTAATTAATTTGAGAAATAAAAAAATTTAAAAATTCAAATTAATAAACATAATTTGAATATTCAAAATGCAAATCAAACTAAAGTCTCAACAACAACTATAATTCATAATAATAATTAAAAAAAATTATTTTTAGATAATAGAATTTGGTTAAATGAATATATTAGATTCTTAAATATCTAAAGAAGAATATATATTATTTATATTTGACTCAACAAGATTCAATCAAGTTACTAAAAACCTTATCGGGTTAAATGAGTTTTATTGAGTAAAAATCTTGGCTGATTTAATAAGCATTCAACTCAATTCGAGCTTTAAAATCTAATATTTAAAAGTCAACTTATTAAGCCGGAATTAATTCTAGATGCTTTCTCGTTTTTTATTATAAGAAAGCTCATCTTACTATGCTTCTAGAAGGGGGGAAAATAGAATAGCTTCAGCCTAGGAAACAGCTGCTGCATGGTTTCCATGATCCAAGATATTTTATTGTTTTTTTCTTTTAGAAAGTGAAAGTGAAAGTGAAACTATATTTTTTAAATTGGAAAGAAAAAACAAGGAGTGAAAACGAAGACAAAAGAAGGTTAGTTGAAGGCTGAAGAGGATGATAAAAAATGAGCATGGGGGTAGATAGAGGACGACGTTGTCTTCACTGGTGAAGGGTGAACCATCGGCTCTGGCAGCTCAGAGGAGAACCATGATTCTTGGAAGGGTGGCAGATGGCCGTCATCTCTTATTACAAGGATGGTTGGGTGGTAGCTGGCCGTCATCTCTTCTTGGAAGGGTGGTAGATGGCGTCATCTCTTCCTGGAAGGGTGGTAGATGGCGTCAATATATTTTGATACATAGAAATCTGAAAATTAATTGGAGGACCATTTTGTATTCCTCCACCAGGCCTGTCTCGGGAAACAAAAGCCATACATATCCTTGTCCCATTCCTTCACGTCTATTTAAAATAGCAGTTTTTCATAAATAAAAAAAATATAAAAAAGGCTAGAGAGAGTAGAGAGGAGAAAAAACAAAAAGAAATCTCCAAAGCACGTTAAAATACCAAATACAGTATCACTTTGTACCATGAAAAAAATCTCTATACAAGATTAATCCAATAACCAAAAAAAAAAATTCATCAAAATAATATGAGTAGATTATATTTATCATCCAAAAATAACAAATGGCTTTTAGATTTTGATAGCAAATGAAGCCCACTCAGATCATTTTTAATGATTTTTTTATATTATTATATTTATCTTGTTAATATATTTTTATGATACTAATAATATTATAATTAAAATTTTGATGTGTCTCTACAATTTTTCTTCTTTGATTTTTGTTTTCTACCCATTTTATAATATTTTTTTGTTTCTTTTCTTTTCTACCCATTTTATATTTGTATTTTATATATATATATAGAAATCGATTATCTTGAATAGTCATAATTTAAGTGTCGTGTTTCATAATCATGAAATGTACAAGAAGTGTTATTTTATTAACTTTTTATATTGTACTGATCTGTCAATATTTTTAATTTATTAGGCTAATTTTATGAGAGAAAAAATCTTCTTTTATCTTTATGAAATTTTTTACAGCAATTATGCTTCTTTTTTTCTGTCTTTTGGACATGGAAGCATGCTTCATAACAAATTGCTGCAGCCATGTAAATTTGGTATAATATCAACACAGGACAAATATCATATTCAAATTAACATTGCCACAACAATGTGATCATTCGATTTTGTACTTCCAGAATTTGAAATCTAGGCATCAACCCTTTATAATTCCAAGCATTTATCTCACGAAATTACGAAACCATGTGGATCTCTATATATACGTATGAAAACTATTTTCTAGCTCTCATGAGAGGAATGATTGAATAAACTTTTGAAGGAAATCAAAGTTTAAAATAAGAAGAAAAATATTAAAAATAAAGTCAAGAATGACGTGTAAAGTCCAAAGAACATCTTATAAAAAACCTTTTTTCACCATTTTTATAGTGAATTTTAAAGGTTAAAATAATTAAAAAATTAATAATAATAAATTTGACAACAACCAACATTAATTCCCACTATTATAGACTATCATTAGCCACTATGAATCATTAATTAAACCGGAATGTTTTGGCCATAATTTATTTTTTTAGCTAAAAAATTTGTTTAAACTTGCATAAAGTATTTCTAGAAGAGACTATTAACATTCTAACCTTAATTGGTTGAATTAGACAAAACATGGCTAATTCTTGAGGGTCAAATAATTATAAACTCAAATTTAAACCAAGAATTATAATAGATTGGTAAGAAAAAATAATCTTGTATTGCTCAAAAAAAAATTACAATAAATTCCAATCAATAATTCTTTTATATCAATTTTTTATTTATCAATAATTTATTTAAATCAAGTTAATGTTTCATATTAAAAATTTTACGTTAAAGATTAAATTCTAATAAAATTTTAAACTAAAAAAATTATGAAATTCACTTTTAATTTAACCTCGGGTATATTAACCTTCATTTTAAACAAATTCTTCCAACATAAATAATAAAAAACAATAAAATTGAGATAGTAATTATTATGGAAGAATGTTACTAGTAATTAATCGGTGGTGTCCATGTTACTTAAACAACCTCTAAAAATCTTATGTTCTAAAACATTTTATAGGTAAAATGCAATATAACCATATAAACAAGAAAAATATTTCAATTTCTTTGAATAAATTCTTAAGTTATTTATTTATTTATTTATTAGATGTTTCAAAAGTCAAGGGAATAGCAGTCCATAGCAAGGGATTGGCCCAATTTCAGATCATGGACTGCTTTGGAGAAGGGCAAAAAGAAGCTAGAAAGCCCATTTAGAACAAGCCGAATAAGTCCAGTAACTACTCAGAAAAGAAAAACTAGGCCCAATGAATGGCAGCCCGTCAAATCTAACCTGGAAGGCAACAGTTTTGTAAACGACATGCCATTAAGTTGCTCGACGACAATCTTGTTGGTGACTCCGCTTATCGAATAAAATCCCCGTTTGACCTTACTCTCGATCAAATCTCCCTCGCTCTTCCCAAAATCCTCAAAATAAAAACCCTAGAAATCCCACAATCCTTAGTCACCTCATCTCCCAAAATGCACACAAAAAGCCATCAAATTTTCATTCAATCCCAAAATCCCCAATTCAAAACCCAAACCCTAACTCTGGACCCAACTCAAACCCTAACCCTCCACAATCTCAAGCTCTCTCTTTTACCCAACAACCAAAACCCCTCTTCTTTCTACTTCACCGTTAATGGAAAACCTTTAAAAGACTCCTCCGTTTTACCAAATCCCCATATCAGCCCCCTCTCCACGCTGATTTTACAAACCCGGCTCTCTGGCGGCGGTGGCGATGGCGGTGCCACGGGGGCAGAGTCCAGGGACTGCTATCTCAACATGTATGCTGAAAAAAAGCCTGATAAAGTAGATCCACATGAGCAACGCCTATCGAAATGGCTTAATTGCTCACTTTCAAATGAGCCCTTGACGCAACCTTGCGTAATTGATCGCCTCGGTAATATGTTTAATAAGGAAGCTTTAGTTGAGGCTTTGATTGGTAAAAAATTGCCTAAAGAGTTTGGTTATATAAAAGGTTTGAAAGATATGATTAACATACAGTTAGAGGTGGTTCCAGGTGAGGGGTTGGGTAATGCCCGATTTCAATGTCCAGTAACGGGGTTAGAGTTTAATGGGAAGTATAAGTTTTTTTCTTTAAAGAATTGTGGGCATGTTTTGAGTGCTAAGGCATTGAAGGAGGTGAAGTCGTCAGCATGTTTGGTTTGTTATAAGGAGTTCGAGGAGTGTGATAAGATTGTGATAAATGGGAGTGAGGAAGAGGTGGTGGTTTTAAGGGAGAGAATGGAGGGGGATAGATTGAAGGTGAAGGAGAAGAAAAGGAAGGTGAAGAATGGGGAAGTGGAGGATAATGGAGAGGAGTTTGCAGGTCAGGGCATGGTGTCTTCACGGTTGAGTGGTCAAAAGCATGGGATTGTTGATGTTAAGGGAGTGGATAAGGTTGCTGGGAAAGTGAAAGGAAATGGGAAGGTTGAGAATGTGAAAGGGGTTAGTAATGGTGGTTTGAAGCGGTTTAAGGCAGCAGATATGGTACCAGCTAATGCCACTAAGGAGGTATATGCATCCATATTTACTTCATCACAGAAGAAAAAATTCAAGGAGACATATAGTTGCAGATCCCTTCCGCTGGGTAGGAACTAATTGTTGAACGTGTATGAGGGCATAGGGCCTCCTCTAATAGGTGATTCTTTGTTCTTCCTAGTTAATTTGTTTACAGTTCATTGTTGTGAACATAAAGTATTGATATGTTGACTGGTATTTTCTTGTATTTAACTTGATTGTTTAATTTTAAATCAAACTTGCTCTGTACATTGTGTTTTTCATTATAATGTGTTACATAACACAAGTGTTGTTGGCAGATTTCTGTTCATGGTTTGTAGTTTATTGATGACCCGGATGTATTAAGTTCTATAGTGATACCGTTACTGGGCTGAAATTTACAGGTCATTGGTGCAACCTAGAAAAAAGGTTGGTTAATAGACTATTGATATGTTGGGACTGCTATACCCTTGTATTCACTTGATTGCATGCCCCCAAATCAACATTTCTATGCATGTTCTATTTTTTATCATTAAGTGTTGCACTACCTGCTTTTACAAGTGCTGTTGGTAGATCCCAAGCTATTATGATTTCATTAGTTCTTTTAATTTCTGAGTTCAGAGAGCCAAAATCAGTTATTTAGATTCAGATGGGAGCAACGATAGAAATTTGGATTAATAAAACATTTACCAAGTCAACATTAAAACATTGAGCAAGAGTTCTGTAATTTTTATCTTACTTTGCCTTTATAATTATGTTTAATAATAGTGAACTCTTTTGTTTGAGATGAAGAGCATCAAGTCAATAGACAAACAAGGGCAATCAAAGAGAATGGATCCTATTGAACCTCCATCTTTCTTGGCCTTGATCCCATGACTGAGATCAACCCTTGACTGATCTACTGCCAGTGGAAGGTTAGCTGCCTATATGCCTTTGGACGAACCAACTGGAACAGCTCCTTATCAATTGCTCCTCAGTGTCTTTGTTCTTTCTTCATTCTTGCAGTGTGCTACCTTTTCTTCTTGATCAGCCAGGATTATAAAATAATTTTATTAAATTAACTTTGGCAAAAATATATTAATTTAAAGTGGCAGTTTCTTAAAACTGGATGATAAATTCTAGCTTCACTTTTTCAACATGTAGTTATTTGGGAAGAGTTATTCAATGTTTCTCACGTACACCTTTATTCTGACTTTCATGTGGCGTTCATGGATTGCTTTTATAATTGGGCTTGACTTAAATGTGAGAATATTTTCTGTGCCTAGTTGTCTTTATGTGTGCTCTTACGCTGGCATCCTAAACTTCCCCCATAAAATAGCCTGCCTTTGTTGGAAATTCATCCAAATCATGGTTGCTTAGGCCGACACCTCTGAGCTACTGGTTGTGCATTCCTTTCCTGTAGTTCAAATATTTGGCAAGCTTTCATTTCTGTCTCTTTTAGGGTTTAGTCTTGCACAAAACTTGGAGTTTATTCTGATCAGGTTTGAGGGTTTTGTAAATTCTAAGGGAGGTAAAAGCTTTGTGGAGATGTATAAATTTTTTTGCCGATGATTTTGCATGTGTGGTGTGAGAGGAACTCTAGAATATTCAGGATAAGCAGCTGGCATTTTATTCTGGCTTCTTATGGTGTTTTGCCACAGCTGTTTTTAGAGATGTCTCTTGAGCAGATGCGCTAAGCGATTGAAAAGCTCTGTAGCTTTGCACCCTTCCTTCCTCAATAAAATTTCATGTTTTAGTGTTGCCCTCCCATAAAATTAAAGGTCAAGATCAGTTTCTTATGGGGGAGATGATGTCTTTGTGAAAGTTATGGTTTGTAAAGTATTGAGTATCTGGGATAAGTTTGGTAGTGATAACTTCGATAGGCTGAAGTCTGCCAAGGATGGGTATGGCAAGGCTTTTTAGGCTGGTGCAGACTATTTTGGGAGGGACTTGATATATTTCAAATCATACAGTTTTTATAATTCTGACATTATAAAAACTGTATGATTTGAAATATATCTGGTAAATTGTAGTTTAAATGAAATGCCTCAAGGCAGAGTTAAAAAGAAAAGAAACATGAAGTGAGAGCACAGCAATCTGTGTGGGTGGATTACGAACCTATTATTAGTACGGTATGGTAACCAGATAGTTCTAGATTTTTTAACCTCAAGTAGTTAATTGCTTGGACGTCCTGGTTCCTTTTCCCTCCAACTATGTTAATATTATGTAGTTTTAAGTTTTACATATTTCTAGTCGAAACCTTCTTAGGATTCATCTGCCACATGAAGAAATTATGGTTGTGAGTTCACTCTCTTCTTGTGTTTTTGTCTTGCATTTACTATCGTTTTATGTTGAGAGTGACCATGTGTGAAAACTTTATGCCTTTTAGCTTGGAAGGAGAGGATGACCCAATCACACTTGAACCTCTTCATTCGAGGTCATAACCCAGCAACTTATTGTAATTAGGGAGATAAGGCTGTGCCACAAATGGGATTTGCTGCAGTTTTTGAAATCTGCTAACTTGGTCAAATTTGATTTGTGTCATATTTATTTGATGGATGACATTCGAATTATAAATAAGAAGTTTTACTAATTTAGCCGCTTGAAATTGTAGGGAAAAAAAAAAACCGTTCGCAGTCCCTCTTGTTCACTCTGTTTATAGGCATCTGACGAGAATTTCAGCTGCTTGTGCTCTCTCCCAAACTGTCCTGCATGCATCCGAAAAGTCCATTCGAGAGGTAGCTTCATCATTACCCCTTAGTAGAATTGCAAAGTGGAGATAAATTAAAACATGTTTCACATTAAAATATAAAAAATAAAGGGTGAAGAAAGGCAGACGAGATTCATTTCGTTCATTTAATGATTAAAGATTTCACCACAAAGCAGAAAAATGAAGATGCTATGATCTTTGACACGGTTCCTGCTTTCATTGAGAGTCGAACTCAAGACCTCCCGCTTACTAAACGGGTGCTCTAACCAACTGAGCTATGAAAGCTTGCTTGCTTGCGTTCCTCTGTTAGAAATAAAAAACCAAAAAATAGCGTGATCAGATGATTTTATAGCTGGGAGTCTATTCTCAAAAACAAATCGCGATGTAATTTTGGTTATCCATAATTAATGGACCGTATTGTTATTATTATTAAATCTAATTTATCACTAATTTTAGATACAAATATGGTGCAAACCAATTTATATTATTAACTTCGACTTGAAAATGCGTTTGTTTTTCAAAGATTTAAAATTAGTTTTTTATATTTTTAGATAATTTTAATGTGTATTAAAAATAATTTTTAAAACATAAATAAAAAATAATATTTTGAATCAGTGAAACATATTATGAAGTGTGATATTTCTTTCCAGGCAAAATCATATGCAATGCTAATAATTATGCTTGATCATTGACTGCAAAGGCCCCGTAACAAAAGATTCCACAACATATCCAATTAACCTCTCCGCTTTCATGGGGCAATTTGGCTCTGCATCCCAGTGCTTTCTTTAAGGCTGTTTTTCTGGAAGAGGATAAAAATATTTGCAAGCCATTTTGTAAAGTCAACCGTTGGTACTGGCTACAAGCGGTTGCTTTATCTTATGACTTCCTCAATCAGTACCACATTCTGCTGTTTAAGATCAAGAGAAACTGAGGTTTTTTTGTGATTTTCGTTTCTTTTTTCATGGGATTTAGTTATTTACTTTCATATGATTTCTAGATCGGTCATGGTTGCTATTTAATTTATCTGCAACTGGATTTCTGCTGTGTTTTCTTTTCTTTTTAGATGAAGATCCAGAATTTGCTGTTGTTTCTTTTGGGCCTGTTAGAGTTTTTCATGATCGCTAGCTTCGCACTTCCTGATGAAGACGTGTACCGTACATTGAGTGATCCTTCGGTTACTTTCTCTTACAGCAGAATATCTGAAGTTGAAAAGCAGTGCCGCTCTCTCCTGTCGTCAGCTTCTGAACTGAAAACTGATGAAGATACAAAGTTTAGACTTATGGGAGGGCTCTCTTTCAGCAACGGAGATTGGGAGCAGAAAACTGGTGGGGTGCCATTGATGCCATTTTTTGACAGTGGCTTGCCAACCAGCTCTACTTCTCTCCCCACTGCCTTGAATTTGGTGTCTTTGAAGTCAAAGATGTTAGCCAGGTCCAGCATTTTCAAAACACGGTTAGTGTTGGAGGATATTTGGTAATCGGCATATCCAGAGAGAGCTCGTTTGTTCATGGTTTTAACCCAGCGCCAAATTTCATTAGACCTGGAACATCTGCCCTTACATTTGCCTTTGAGGGGCTTTATACCGAGACTGAACAGAATGGAGGGGAACGCAACTTGTGTTTGCTGGGAAAGACAACAGTCACTAACGGCTTACGGGTTTATGTTCCTTCAGATGTCGCGAATCGCTTTGATCTAGAAACTGATCACATCTCACTTGTTCTCCGCTATCCTATGACCTTCAGTCTGCGAAATAGAGAAATCCATGGAGAAATGCATAGCTTAAATGAAAAGGCGAGTCCTAAGTACTTTGATACAGTATACATATCCTCTCAGTTGGGGCATCAATCGATGTATCAATTTAGCTCAACGGAGCAGGCGTCACCAACTTGTGAGCCGTATCCATATTTTCATGATGAGGTGATGGAAGATGGAGTCCAAAAGTTTACTTGGTCAGAGTTCTGTACTATTCTCGATCAGATTTCGTGGGAAGCTCTCAGTGTTTTTCCAGATTATAAACTTGGTGGAAGTTATGTAGAGGACAGAAAATTGACATCCGTCTTATTTGGGAAGGACAATGGGGACATGAATTTGAGTTACAAACATATTAAGCTCATATTGCAACATGTCCAATGCAGGCAAGCAACTTCAAATGACAGTCATGGTGCAGAAGTTTCAGCGATGCTGAGAGTAATTCCTGCAGATATGGATCCAAATTTAGCACGAACATTGACCGGTCTTTCAGGCTTGGTTTTCAATGCTGAGGGGAGGTGGAATCCTTCAAGCGGGAAACTTTGCATGCTTGGTTGTCGTCCTGGAGATGATTCAGAACTCAAAAGATGCACTTTACGGATATCACTTTATTTTCCTCGAGCATTGTCGATCAAGCAGAGGAGTTTAGTGTTCGGGAGCATATCTAACATAAGAGATGGAGTAAGCTCAAACTATCATCTTCTTTTTGATTTAGTGATCCAACCGTCATATTTGAGGAACCCATTCTATTCGTATAATACCCGTTACTTGTCATACAGTTACTCAAAGCTTAGTCTGGCTAGTTCCTTTAAAAAGCGAGCTCAGCGTTTCACTACCCTCAGCCATTCTCCGTCGAGGTATCCCGCTCTAAAAGGAGCAGAATCACGAGCTCAGCTTGATTCTCTCTCCTATGAGCTACTCGTTGATGGCTGTATTGCACCTGATCAGCTACCTGATGGTCTTGGTACACGTATCTCCATTCGTATGGAGGTACTTTCGCTAGGTCCACTAATTGGACACTTCCACGATGATGGTTCAAGGGAGGTTGCAGTCAATACAACAGCTAATGTCACCTTCACCAACAGACAGCTTCTGAATGTCTCAACACATCTTATTTTCAGAGAATTGAAAGAAGAAACTCGGGAATTTACCATGATATCTTACAGGAATATATCACAGGTGTTCTTGGAAGGTATATATGATCCAGTTATTGGTGAGACGCATCTCATTGGCTGCAGAAAGGTTGCAATCGGAGGCACTGGTGTAGAACGGGGCCTAGATTGTTTGATTGAAGTTGAAATTCAGTACCCCTCTGAAAACATGGAACATACCAAAATCACCATCACCAGTCAAAGGGGTCGAGATGATCCCCTACATTTTGGCCCCGTTAGCTTGCTGACTGACAAGACTCCTTGTCAGGACCACTCACTCTATCGAATGGGTCAAGATGAACCCTTATATTTTGGCCCTGTAAGCTTGCCTCATTATCAAAACCATACATTGATTGTGGCCTATCGAAGAACATTTGAAGGGATTCTTCGAATTCTGTTGCTTAGTGGGGTAATTGCACTAACATGGATCCAACTCCATTATATGAAGAAACAAACAAATGTTATTCCTTATGTATCTCTTGTAATGCTTGCTCTTCAGGTTCTTGGTTATAGCCTTCCATTGCTCAGTGGTGCTGAAATTCTCTTCATATCTTCGTCTTATGATCATGATTGGTTTGGGCTGTTGCCAAAAGTCCTCAACTATGCTGGGAGATTTCTTGTTTTGGTTTCTTTGCTACTCACTTCAAGGATTTTCCTGATGGTGTACAAATATCAGAACAAACCACTTTGTACTTCTAAGATGAAACATCTTTGGGTTCCTCACAATAAACTGGTCCTTCTAAGTACTTCGGCTGTACACACAAGTGTTCTTATATGGCTATCAGTATATGGGCATCGAGACATGCTGTTTCATCCTGAAAATGGTAGCTATAAAACAGGAGCTATTCATATGCAGCAAAGTTGGATGATCCTAAAAGATTTTGCAGGAGTTGTTCAAGATTTCTTTCTAGTTCCGCAGATTATCAGCAACTTCTTGTTGCAGACAAATGTTAAATCACTGCACAAAGCACACTACATTGGGCTTACCTTGATTAGGCTTGTTCTGCATCTTTACGGCTATATCAGCGATCCTTTTCTGGACTCCAAATTCCAAGATTCAGAATTTGTAAGCCCGGAGAGTACTTCTGAGTTCAGAAAGTCTGCAGTTGTAATAATGATCGTTGTGCTAGCAGTAATAGTCCACATCCAGCAGAATTGGAAGAAGCTAAGCCAGTGGTTGGAATTAAGAAAGTTGTCCGATAAGTTAGACGAAGAAGTCTGAGATATAATTACTCCAGAATTGTAATCTCGTTGATTATCATGTTTCCTACTCAACAGGCATGTTTATGATTATGCAGAATTACATGAATCATGGATGTAAAATTCTTTTGAGGCAAGTCCTTTGAAATTACAGCAACAACAAAACAGAACAGTGCTGCACTGTTTACTCCCACAAATAACATTAGGGATGACACTGTTCATTCTACAAAGTTATGTTGGCGTAGTTTCATGTGTCCAAGTTTTTTTTTTTTTTTTTGTATATTCTTAGCATATGCATAGGATCGATGAATTTTTGGTATTATATTAAAAAATAATTGTAAAATATAATTTTCAACTGTAATTAAAAAAATAAATTAAAAGAATAAGAATAAAAAAACAAAAAAATAAATAAAACAGAGCTGAATGTTGGAAAGGTACATAAAACTACATTTTAGTCCATGAATTCTTAGTTTATGCTATATTTGGTCCTTGATGTTTATAAACTTTATGTTCTAGTCCTGAACTCTTTTTGTTAGTTTCTCATCCCTAAATGTTGAGAGAGAACAGAGAAAGCCACAGGAAAAATAAAAGAAAAGGAGATCAATCAAGAACATTCTAATTATGGAAGAAAAAAAAAGCCAATATTTATATTAATATGCTCATCATGGAGAGAGGAGTTTCTTGGAGCTAGCTTGGATTCTTTGTTTTGTTGAAAAAAGTAAACCACGGCTAAAAAAGGTTTTTTTTTTCTAATTGTCTAATTTGGGGTTTTTTGACTAATTAAATAGATTTTTTTGGGTTAGAGAGTATTTAAAAGTGTTTAAAAGTTTTTTTATCAAGTCATAAAAAAAATGAAAAAAAATTAGTTTTAGAGGTCAAAAACTTGTACCATGATTTTCCATCTTCTAAGCTTTTTATTTTAGGCTAGGTACAGCTTTTTCTCACAAACCCAGGAGCACCTAATCTCTTTTTAAACAAACCTTAACCTTTTTTTTTCAATTTTAAAATACAATAATCTTTCAATAAATTTATTAAAATAATAATAATAAAAATAAATAAATAAATAAAAAAAAAATAAAAGTTATTATACCCTCGCAATTCATTGAATAGTCAATAGTAAATTGATAAAATTGTCATTTACCTTGAAAAAAAACTTTGAACTAGCTATTAGAGATAAGGTATTATTTTTACCATGATACAGTTGTCTTTAACAATTTATGCAGAGTTAGATTAATCATTTTATTTTTTTTACTTTAAAGACAAAATTAACATAATTCTCTTACAAATATTTTTTATCCTTTTACATCGATTTCATTGTTAATTTAAAGGTTACTTAGGATATTATTGTAATTAATTATATATTAAATACTATTAAAAAAACATGTTGGTGCATGCTTGGCATGTGTCAGTGAATAGATAGCCCCTACATCCTTTGGGAGATACGTGTGGGGTCATTTAGCCACCAAACAGTGTCTTCCGCGATAATGTTTGACAGGTCTTGATACCTCCTACCTAATAGCACGGCACATGTAAGGAATGCATTTCTAGTTTGGCGTCTCAACCATTTCTTTTTTTTTTCTCTTTCTCATTGTCAAATCTAGCGCTATCCTTTTCAAAAATCCAAACCAACCCTTGTGATTTATTTCTCCTTCACATTTGGTCGTTATCCTTTCGATTATTATTTTTTATTTTTAATAATCTATAAAATGACAAATATTTCTCAATTTCACCCCTGTCATTTGTAATCTATAAATAAGCTATCAAATCACAAATGTTTTTCAATTGCATTCCTACTATTTTTTTTTAATCTTTCAAATTCGATATTTTTTCTTTCTATTGTTATATGTTCTGTTTGGGATCATTTTTTAGATTTTTATGTTTTATAATTTCATCATTCTTAGGTTTTTTTCTATTAATTTTGTTCTCTATTCTTTTTATTGCTATCTTTTTTGTTTTGATGAGTTTTTTATACTGATATTTTTTTTTATAATTTCACCATTTAAAATTAAATTGTTGACAATTAAACGTTTTGATTGAACTTCGGTCCAAGATTTTATGGATTGCGAGTTTTAAAGATTAGATTAAATTTAAAAAGTTTACCTAAGTTTGCTTGGTTTTTTTGTTATGCTTATTTTTTTTCATTTTTTTAGAGTTTTGCTTCATTATTTTTTATTATTTGCCTTTAATGAGGTTGGTCTCGAGTTTATGATCGAGTCACCAGTTTCAAAGATTAACACGAGTTTATTTTGTTTTTTTTAAATTAATTTATTTTAATTTTTTCTTTTAACATTTGGTTTATTGTTAATATATCTTCATACTATTTTTTCATTTCTTTTCTATTGGTTTATCTCAATCATGTGCTTATTGTTATAGGGTTAACCCAAATTGATTTATATTTTTTTATGTTGCTTTTTTAATTATATTTCTTCTTTTTTTCATTTTACATTAGATTATTCGATAATTAAGTTTTATAATTTTACTTAATTTGCTTTTGAACGAGGTTAACTTGGTATCACAATTAAGTCAAAGATTTTGAATCTTGAACCGAGCAGGCTCGGATCAGGTTTTCTTAACCTTTTTTAATTATTATTATTTTTAATTTTATTCTTTCAACATTTTATTTTTTAAAGAATGAACTTTTTTTTTTATTTTTTTTATATAAAGTTATCATATTCTCATTTGATTTACTAGCAATTGATTTTTAAAGTTTTTTTTCTTTTTTTTTATATGAGATTATCTCAATGTTATGCCAATGGTTATGAAGTATGCAACGTAACCTTATTTAACAAAGGTATTTTTAAAAAAATTTCCTTTCAATATTAAGTTGTTTGATAATCTAAATGAGTTTAGATCAAGTTTTTTTATTGTTATTTTTTTATCAATTTTTTTATTGTTATATTTTTTTATTCATATTATTTAAATTATAAATTGAATTAGACTCAGGTCTCAATAGGTTTCAATTGTTGTTCATAGCATTCTTCTTTTATGTTGAATTTTTTTTTGCTAACCCATATCAGAGTCTGTACCACAAATCTAGTTCAAATAACCATTTATGCAATAGTTTTTTAGAGCATTAGAACTTTTTATGATAAGATGACTTTATGATCAATTATGTTTTACTCTAATATACATTTGTTTTTAAAATTTTGATCATTAATATTCCCGAAGAATAGAATATCTATTTTTATATAATTTTTTCTAAATATATTATTATTAGATTTATTTATATAAAAATGATCGATTCATGATTTTTTTTAACTTCATTTCACAATTATAATGATTTTTATTTAAAAAACAATGCTTCTAATAAAAAATATATTTTTTCATAAAAAAACATGAATAAGAAAATGAAGTTTTTGATTAAAAATTATTTTTTTCTTTTTAATTCAAATCATTAGAATATTTAGGAATATTTGTTTTAATTGTCTTTAGTTTTATTTGATAAATCATATTGTTCATATGGGGAGTCGAACTCAAGAGCTCCCCCATGCCAAACAGGTGGTATATGAAAACATGTTCTCTTTCGGTTGATTATACAATGGATATAAAACAATAAAGCTTTTAGCTTTCATTATGGACAACATAAGAGAATATTTGGTATAGAATATTTGGTATGGTGTAAACCGTGTCTTTAAAAAAGTTATTTTTATTAAAAATTAATTTATATATATATATATTAAATTATTTTAATATACTGACCTAAAAATAATTTTTTTAATATATTTTACTGTAAAAAATATTTTAGAAAACACCTCTAAGGCTCTAATAATACCCTCCCCCAAGCTGTTGAACTCTTCAGAATATAATGATGCCGTATCCGAATTATTATAGAATCAGGCATGTAGGCTAGACCGTTGTGATGAGAGCCAAAAAGTCAAAAAGGGAGAGAGAGAAAAAGTGCAGACTGACATATTGAATCGGATGCCAATTTATGATATTTAAAATTATAATATTAAAAATAACTAAAAAAACAAGGATTAGAACAATTTAAAAAAAAAAACATTGATAAGGCTTCTCTCTTCTTCTTTTTTCATGAAAAAAATCGTTTTCATTCCAATAGTCTTTAGTTAGTCATTTTTTGTCCTATTAGTTGAAGAATTTTTTGCATAGGTTCTTTATTTATTTATATTTTAGACTTTGAGTTTTGAGAAATGAGAAATAAAATCGCTTGAACATTACAATAAAAATAAAGTGATTAGTTGACTCTAATCTAGCAACAAAAAGAGCCGGTCTTGTGACAAGTTCCTCTAAAGTCTTCCACGTCACTTGGAAAAGGTAAATCATGATTAAAAATAATTTTTATTCTATTTAAGTTTGCATTTTTTGTATTGATTTTGGTGTGTTTTAAGATTGAAAATGATTTTATTAATTTTTTTAGGAGTTTATTAAATATTTTTATATAAAAATAAATTTAAAAATCAGAAATTAATTTTTCAGCCACCTCTCTAACATTTAGAATAGTAACTCGTAGACGACTCTTTATTATTTTAGTCAATGTATTGTTTTTTTTTTCAATAAAATATGGTTTTTTTTAATAAAAAAAAATTCAAATGGCGAGGAGCTTGACAAAGCTCCCAAGAATATTAGAAAGAGTGATGGTTATCGAGTATAAAAATAATTTAAAAATAAAAAAATAAAATTATTTTAGAAAATGCTTTTAAAATATAAAAATAAAAATATTATTAATAATAAAAAATATACATAAATTTTTTTAAAAAATAATTAACATCATATCACCTATATTTTCTTAATAATTAAATGATTTGAATATTTAAAAATCAAACTTTCTCATTATGATATTTACGAGGCATCGGTTTCTCGATCATTATTATAATGATTATGAAATGATTTGGGACACATTTTCTCTCTTTCAAATTTAATTATTGCTACATATCTACTTTTAATTTTTTATTTATTTATGATAAAGTTATATAGCTTTTCAATTTAGAAATAATAAAGGCATACTACTTGTAATGAATATATATATATATATATGAAAAAATAACGTTTATCCCATAGTTAAAAAAAAATGTAGAAATAACTTAATCCGAATATTTGTTTTTTCTTAAAAAAAGAAAAAGAAAAGAAAGAAAGAAAGAAAAATCCTGCCTATATATAAACACGGACGAGTAACTACTCTCGCAGTCTCAAGTCTCTTTCCATGTCTCTCTGATCCATATCGTAGCGCTTGTAGCATGCTGCCACCCAGCATGTAAGCAGCAAGGAAAGGGAAGAGCCTTCAGCATTAAAAATTTTGTAAAAAAATAGAACCTTATAACGCATTGACAAAACCCTCTGTTTTCCCTCTCCAAGAACATCGTCTTTCTTCTCTCAAGGTAACGTCTCTTTCTTCAAGTTTAGGGTTTTTAACTTTTGGTTTCGTTTCGATGTTTCATTATTTATTGAATTGGGTTTTGTTGTATGTAATTTCTTTTTTGTTAATAATGGGTTCTTTTTCTTGTTTCATATATTGAATCCGGTTCTTGTTTCCTTTTTCTTTTCAGGGTTTGTTTGGCCTTGAACTCTAAAATGTCGGTTCAGGATAACAAAGATTTGGTTGTTATCAGGGACGTATGGAATTATAATCTTGAAAAAGAATTCGAATTGATCCTCAATATTGTTGATGATTTCCCATACATTGCAATGGACACTGAGTTTCCTGGCATTGTTTTACGCCCGGTGGGGAGTGTCAAGACTGGCTCTGATTACAACTATCAAACCCTTAAGGCAAATGTTGATCTTTTGAAGTTAATTCAACTGGGCCTTACATTATCCGATGAAAAAGGGAACTTGCCAACCTGTGGAACTGATAAGTATTGTGTTTGGCAATTCAATTTTTGTGATTTTAACCCCAATGAAGATGTCTATGCGAACGATTCTATCGAGCTTTTATCCCAAAGTGGCATTGATTTTGTGAAGAATGCAGAAGATGGTGCTGATGCTACGAGGTTTACTGAGTTGTTAATGACGTCTGGGATTGTTTTGAATGATAATGTTCATTGGGTTACATTTCATAGTGGGTATGATTTTGGGTACTTGCTTAAGATGCTTACTGGCAAGAAACTGCCTGATACCCAAGCAGATTTTTTTAATCTGATCAAGATTTATTTCCCTGTGCTCTATGATATTAAGCATTTGATGAAGTTTTGTAATGGTCTTCACGGTGGGTTGAACAAGCTGGCTGAGCAGTTGGGTGTGAAGAGGATTGGTATTTCTCACCAAGCAGGTTCTGATAGTTTGCTTACTAGTAGCACTTTTATGAGATTGAAGGAGATTTTCTTTAGTGGCTCCCCTGAGAGATATGCTGGTGTTTTGTATGGTCTTGGTGTTGACAATTGACAGGCTTAATACTTGTTACCAAAAGAAAAATATGAAATAAAATCATTTTTGTTAATCTGCACATATGTTCTTGATTTTCTTTGTTTTGCATGTTTCCATGTCTGCTCATTTATCGTTCAATGATGGTATTACCATTCCGTATCAGTCTTTGTAGTGATGAGATGATAGGTTCTGTAACTTTGAGGGACTCATGTTTGGAGGAGGATATATTGATATTCTAAGTGTCCCGCTCTCTGGGACTGGGATTCTTGCATGGAGTCTCTCCCAACCGCGTTTCCATATCTCCTGGGAGTTTTTCAGTATAATGTGGCATTTTTACTCTGATAACAAATGAAGCAGTCAGACCTTTCAATTCTGGACGCATTCTAGTTGCTTGATTCTGTTCCAAGTAAGTTCTGATGTTGCGCCCTGTTATTCTTGAACCTTTATCAATCTTATCTTACTATTTATTGAAGACATTCTTGCATCAATTGTGGCTTTCCATCTTTTGCCCCCACTTATGCCGATTGAATTCCTGGAAAATTTATGCTGACACTAGACATGACATGATGCGGTCAGAGGGAGGGAGTATTAGGTAGCGACAGGCCTGGTCAAATTGTTTTGAATTGTTGATTGGTCATGTCTAGTTGGTAATTCGCGGACTTTCGCTGACTTTCCTAGTGTGATTCTGTAATGGTCTAGCAAGAATTGGGTACTTTTTTTCTGCCATGGAGGTGAGGACGGTAGTTCTTGATCTGAAGAAAGTACAGGCAATGAGGGTAACAAAATAAACTAAAACGGAAAGGTAAAACCCACAGCGCCAAATATTCTAGCTCTAGACCCGGTGGCACTTAATAGTTAAGTTACGATTTCCCCCCTCGTGACCCAAAAAATTGGCCTCACAGGGGGTAATAGGGTCTTTTACAGTTTCTTAAAGTAGAAAATACAAAATTACTCTTGAAGCCAAGAAATATAGAGCTGGCGCACAGAAGCTTTACCTTTCGATCTAGTTATTTTTGTCATTTTCTATGTTTTTTTTTTTATTATTTGGCGTGCTAAAGAGCATATTTGTACTTTGATATATAATAAATATTATTTAAAAATTAGTATATTATTATTTTTTATTTGATACTCATTTTTTTTATAATTATTTTTATTTTTAATTTCATTATTTAATTTTAAATTTTAAATTTATCTTTTGCTCTCTTTTTTTCATTCTTATTTTTTTAATTGTTATTTTTTGTTCTAAACTTTTTTATATAGTTTTTTTTTTAATTTCATCGTTCAATATTTGATTTATTAGAGATTAAGTTTTGTGATTTTTTAATATATAGTATTTTAGGTCTAATAAACCAAGTTACGAGTTTAAAAAATTAATATAAGTTAATATTTTTTTTTTATCATTCAACATTACTTAAAAAAATTAGAATTTGTGGTCTTCTCAATCTCTTTTCTACCGAATTATTATGATCTCATGATCTCGTATAAGAATTAATCTAGGTTGACTTCCTCTTTATTAACATATTATATGTCTATTATTCTAATTTAGGTTAACTCAAATTAAAATTATTATTTTTTTATTTAATTTTATCATTTTAAAAGTTTTTTAATTTCAAATTATCAATGATTGTTTAAAAAAAGTAGTTTGTTTGTTATCAGTGTCTTTTTATTTAATTAAAAAAACTAACTTATTAAGATGTAATTATCTTTTAAAAAAATAAACATATATACACTTCGTAGTCGTGTCACCCTAAATCCAAAAGGAAAGCGAATGCTTCTTCTCATAACTGTTATTTCACAAACGATAAACTATTTACCTAAATCAAATCCATAAAGCAAATGTAAAAGCTAACATGTTTGAAGCCCGACGGAACATCATTGGGTGCCGTCTGCACCCCCGGATGTGGCAGCCGGTCCAATACTTTCTGTCCACTCCATGAGTACTATTCGGAGGAAAAGTAGAAAATTAATCCTCTGTCACAAAGCATTCCGGGTAAACAAGAACAAAATTACTAACAGGTAGATTTTCGTTCGTGTATATATATATAAAAAAAAATTACCAATATACTTTATCTAATGAATTTATTTTGAAAAACAAAACCGTGTGAATCTCTATTGGAAAGGCCTGCCTGTGACAGTTCTAGAGGTATGGATAATGATTTAATTTATCTCTATAGATATGAACCTAAACCAACCCAAATATAATCTAAAATATTTATTTGTATTATATAAACACACATAAAACATTTAAAATTTTTCAATAATATATAGGTATATATATTTCAATATTAATATAATGCACACATAAAAATATTATTATTTTATATTATATTGAATACTAATTAATGCATAGATACCTATATGATATTCCAATCGCCATAATAGAATATAAATATTTATATTTTTTTATTGGATAAATAATAAATAGGATTTCTTTGAGAAATCCAACTCAAAAATGGTTATCTTTATTTAGATGATCTAAAATAGCTCCCCCATTTAGATGATCTAAAATCACATCCAACATAACAGGAGACCGATATATAAATCAAGAGACTTCCATGGAAGGGCAGGTGAAGAGAGCATCCCCTCTCACTCTTTATGAACCTCCATTGCCATCTTCATTTGAGAGGATGAAAGATTGCAGAATTTAATAAGTTCAATACAATTTTGAAGAGAAAATTCATTAAATGATTCAACTTAATATATTAAAATAATATTTTTTTATTTTTTAAAAATTATTTTTAATATCAAGATATCAAAACAATATATAAAAATAAAAAAAATTAATTTTTTTTTTAAATACTATTCAGTCTTTACTAAGATCTTATGTGGGGTGAAAAAAGGACATCGTTTACTTCACATCAACTGAAGTGGCAATAATTGCTTTTACAAGATCCTTAAAATTTCCGTGCTTTGAAGAGCATACACAAAAATCAGACAGAACTTGAATAGAGTCACAGGTATAGCTGACAGGATTGCCTGGTGAAAATCCTCGTTTGTTGACAAACCAGCTGAAAAGTTCACTATTCGTCACCATGTCGTTGCAGAAGACTGAAGGTTACATGATGAAATATTCGTACAGACATCAACCTAATCTCGCTTCTCTTCTTAGTACCTGGAATAAGGAAAAGAGAAATGGGAAAAAAGCCATGACCAGAATTAGGTGAAAATATCGCAAGCATGGGTCCATCCTCCACTCAACAGAGCAATTTTTTGCGACCACGAACAAGAAGCTGAACTACACGTCAATCTTACAGACAGTTAATAAAAATATTGTGCTCCGTCACCCAAAGGCTTGGCAAGATAACGCAGAAAAGTAAAACTGAAACAAGTTGAAGCTTCAGGGTCCTTTTCAGAAGAAAAGGAAAATATTAATCTGGACAAGAATATGTAATAAAATGAGTGGCATTACTAGGTGATCTCTAATCAGATATTCATCCAACTCATCCTGCAAGGCTCATGCAGCTCTCAGATAAACCATAGTGGTCTTCAGAAGGACAAAACAGATGGGCACAAAGATGTAGGCAACCAAAAAATGCAAGGGTAGAGCAACCAGTAAAGGCAATGTCCCTATGTAAGTATTTATTTTAAATTTCATTGACTGACCAAAATGGACAGTTCTACTGAACACCTAATGCATGCCCTTGCAGTAGTAATATGCAAATTTTAATCCAGTTTCATAACAGGTTATCCGCAATCTTCAGTCCAATTCAAAAGGAGCAAACTAAAACTTCACATAACATGACAAGGATTCAAGACAGGGGATGAGAAAGTACATTGCAAGAACTGGAATAGAATAGGCAGAATTTAAAGCAAAATCAATCTTTGTTGATCCATTTGCAAAAGTGAATGGGAAAGGAAACAAAGTAATCCTTACCTCTTCAGCAAATTTTATCAAAATGGTCGTCCTAGGTCGTTGCTGGCCCTCCATAGGTACAAAATGAGCTGTTACTACAGATGGAAAACCTGCACTGTCCAGAACACCCTACAAAGGGAAAAGGGAGAATAAAGCTCATCAAAGATTCCGCCTACCAAAAGGTCAGTTAACTGGTATGAATTAAATGTAATACTTACCCTTACTATTCCAGCAACAAATGCCCCACAGTTAAATGTCCCCATGTCCTTTGGAATTGAAATGAATCTACAGCACAAAGACAGTTCAGCACCTAGATCATAACTTATAGCCTCAAATCCAGCCACTTGTGACAGCAATTGTCATATTATTGAACAAAAAAGGGCAAGGATATAATTACTACCTGTTCACAAGGAGCTCCTTTTCGCTGATCATGTATTCATCTTCATGTTCAGTGCCTTTCTCAAGGGAGTCAGCTACCTAACATGATAGCAGGAAAGAGACTGGTAAGGGTCTGGCTTCGAATTTTTCATGAACCTATATTTCAACCATACGTATAGAAAAAGGAAATGAAAAGGGTACACAAATAAATGCTTTGAGAAGACAAAAAATGGGTAAAACATGCTGAATTGCAGATTAGAAATTGAAATAAAATAATAAAGAAAACACCTTGGTATGACTTTCCATTTTCACATAAAATGTAACTTACCGAGTCATTGAACTTTCAAATACTGCAAATAAACTTACCTTTCCAAATAAAACTTTCCACACAGTGCTGTGCACAAAAGACAAAATACCCAGCAATCGTGTTTCCCTTCTGTTGCCCTGCAGCATCAAAAGAAGCATTGATATAGCACTTGTAGAAACCAAATGCAAAGCAACATAAAGTTCAATTAAGCAAACCTATTGGTCTATTTCCAGAGGGAAGCCAAATCATTTTTGTCAAATCATAGATAACGCAAGTTTACTCAATAGAATCCTCCTGAGGCAAACTAGCCAGAGCTCTAGACAACTGATATCACACCCCTTGTATAACCACAAACCAGTTGCCAGTTGCCACAAGGGTGAGAGAAATAGGAGGGAAATGCAAAATGAGATCCTTGGAGAAATGCAAATAAACTACAGTGAATGAGCACACCACACGGTTGACTCACTGTATGGACAGTGCCTTTATAGCATTTGACTGGATATAAACACGTATGCATAAGCTCAAAGTTTAGCAAGTCACAAATTTCACAGACAAAAACTAAAGGTTGATGATGTTAAGATAGCTAACAGAGCAATTTTCTGGATTGATGTCATGATCTAGCTATAACATGTTAAAAGTTATTTCGTAAGTAAATCCATTCAGCATAAAATAAGGTATCAATTCTGTGGACAGCATGAAATTCCAAGTATCCAGTCAGCAAAATGTAGAGCCATTAAAGACATCAAATGTGGAGTGGAAGATCAAATAACATATAGCTACTCTAATTTCAGCAATCTAAGCATATGCTTTCATGAACTGAAAACGAGAATGGACTGTGACTCCTCTCCCAGCAATTCTAGCACAGGAACATTGATTAAGAAATTCATTATTAACAACTAAACCACAAACTGCAATTCATATCACATGCTGCTCACACCCAATTCAAAACCCCAATCATACACAATCATGGCCACAAACTCTGATCAGAGATACAGATGAATAATGCCTATATTCCCGCTGCCTCTGAAAGAAAAATAAAAAACAGCCAGATAATATAATCACTGAATTGGGGGTGGGGTGATGATATTAATATATATAATGCCCCTGCTGCTTACTGCCAAAGAAATAACTAAAAAGTTTCTAATCGAACTTGTTTACTTCTCATATGTGTGATTGTTTCAGAGAACGTGGCTAAGAAATTGCATCAATATAGGCATGACCATCAAATTTTTAACTGTGACAGGAGTTCCAAGGAGAACCCTTAGCAATGTGAATACCTTGTCCCTATGACAAAGAAGTTCCAGAACTCGAGCCCCCACAGCATATCCTGCATCCTCTAGCCTGCGCCGTTTCTCACAAAGATTATTATAACAGGTGACAACATCCCGAATACTTGATATCTAAAAAATATTATAAATAGAAGGCCACGTACAACAGTAACGAAATTAAATTACAGGTGTCTAGAGTAAAAACTTCTAATCACACTAGTTTCAACCATTCCTTCTTCTTTTTTTCACTTAAAAAATCACACTAAAAATTATTAATTTATATACTAATATGAGATTAAAATAACTGATTTTTTTCATCAAAATAATCAATTGCACATTCTTAACAATATAAAATCGAGCAATTTGCGAGCATAATAGAATTGAAGTAAGAAAATATTGCAAAAAGAAGATGTTCACCTTCGCTCTAATTCAGCAATGTTATCAACCTGTGTTTGATTATACTGGACAAGTTCCGAAAACAAAAATGCAAACGCACTCAAACTCACCTGCAAAAAACAAAATCCCTAACAAAATTGAATGTTCAAGACTTCGAAACAAATGAAAACCACACCAATGGCTTGAGTAGGTTAGAGATCGAAAACTCGAACAAGAAGGTTACCTCTTGCTTGCCTTTGCTGAGAGGTTTTTCAAGGACGTTAGAGTATTGCTTGATCTTGCCTACTCCGATCATGTTTTTTTAGGGTTTGATTTTCTTTCTTTCTACGGGATTTTTTTTTTTTTAGTCAGTTTATTATACTATGGTCTGTTTGGACTTTGAGAGGTGAGAAATTACAGGAACATGGAGGAATGGTAATTGGCTGTGCTCTGTGTTGCTGCCGTTCCGGTTGTATTCAACTTGCGGACCTCGGGTCTTTTATGGGCCTCGGCCTCTGACTGTTGAGGTATTTGCATGGACCGCCATCAAATGTGTTTCTGTCTATCCACTGCCATTCACCTTTAAAGTGTAAGCATTGTTCCTTGGAGTGCTTTCACAGTTTTACCCCTCACATCCAAAAAATTTAACACTGGTGATTGGGGAATTTTTTTTTACAAAGTTTATTAGACATTATAAAATTAAAAAAATAAGTCTTTTCTTATTTAATTACAGTTAAACAACTAAGATATTATTCGAATCAAAACAATTAGGACTATAATCGAATGGCATTTTAGTATTTTTACAATGATTTTTACATAATTATAATATCAGATTAGGAGAAATTTGATATTTGTCTTAGACATAAAAAATAAAAAAAATAAAACATACAGTAAGATAACTAAAATACATTTAGAAGCAAAAAAAACCTCAAACAACTTTTTTATTTTTTTCCAGAGATTTTTTGATATTATTTGGTTAATAAATTATTAGAGGGTTGGTTGCACAATAATATATGTGGTGGCAAAGAAATTAGTAGGTCATTTAAAAATATATTTATTATCTGCCATTGATTGATAATTATAAATAAAAAAAATAACTAATAGTTATTAATGACTTTTTAAATGTTTTTTTTCCACATGTGGTGTTGGTAATGTTTTTCTAAAATTCAAGATATTTAAATAATATTATTTATTTAATATTTAAACGGTGATTAAAGGTGTTTGATAACACAATTTTCTTTTCTTGTCTTGGAAAGTACCAAACTAATAATAAAAACTTAATACTTGCCAAAATAGTTCTAATCAAAGGTATCTAAATATGCTTTGATTATAAAGTCTTTAATGATGGTGGTTAATTGATGTATTCAAAAACATTATTTTCTTTTCCTTAGGTCATAAATTACCAAACTAATGATAAAAATCCAAGTATCTGTAAAAAAAACCCTAATCAAGAGTACTTAAAGATTCTTTGGTAATAAAATTAATAATTTTATTGAAAAAATAATAAAAAGTTTACAAAAATCATTAAATTACAAGAACAAAATATTTGTTCTTAGGATGATTAATAATTTGAAGTACATGAAAGTTATATAAAGTTAAAAAAGTATGATTCTCTTACGGGATGATTTATTGAATATTTATAATTTTTGAAATTATTTTTAAGAAGAGAAAAAACTAGAAAGTCTTATTATTTAATAGCATTATCGAGCATAAAACATTATTTATATTTTATTAATGAGTTGGAAAGTGTGGTAGGACCCTTAAAAGATATATTTATACATATCTAAATATAAAAAAAAATATTATATTTAATATGAATAATTCATATAATTAATTTAAATATAGAGTTTTATAATCCTAGATTTCTAAGATCAATTGAACCTGTCATGTAACTACCAACCAATTTTATTTTAGATTTAAATTGATAGCTAAGCCCAACTCTATTATATTTTATAATATGCAAAACCAGTGTTATATTAAATTTAGCTAATAACTAGGTAGACTTAAATATATTAATTCTAGTAATTTTTTATACCTATTAAGTCTGATTTATTATCAAATCCACATTGTACTGGACTCCTCAATCCATAAAATATATATAAAAAATATATATTAACTAATTAATTCTCTTCCTCTTTCCTTTCATCGAGTAAATTATGTATTTTCAATAACTCCAACCAAATAAATTTTTAATTTTAAAATTATTTTAAATAAATATTTTTAATTATAAAAAACAAATCAATTTAATTAAGGAGTAAACTATTGTTTGTTAGGTAAATGTCAAAAATTAAAAAAAAAACCCCAAATCTAAATTATAGTTATTGAGAGCCAATTATAAATTTTATCTAATTTAAAACTCGAGCTGCAGAAAACTTTTAACTTTTAAAAAAACTCCAAAGATATCATGTTGAATACAAAAATGATTTTTCCAATAACTCGGCTAGATCTAAAGTCAAAACTCCAATCGACCCATTAAGTGCCTGATCCAAACCAAATGAAGCTGCCGGGTCTCGTAACGGCGACCCAAACCAACCGGCTCTCGCCATCATTACTTCACAAATAAAACACGAAACAAACACGTCCCCTGAACCTCAAAACCCTTTTTCTCGCTAGCTTTCTTCTCTTTACTTCTCCCTGAAAAATCAAGAACTCTCTCCATCACTCTCTCCCTCTACGATGGAAGACGACGACGAATTTGGAGATCTCTACACTGACGTCTTACGTCCATTCTCTTCATCCTCCACTCCGCAACCAACACAACCTCTCTCTGCACCCTCTTCTCTCCACCGTCCGATCGATATTAACGACGCTGTCAAAGACGACGATGACGAGATCCTCCACGGAAATCCTCCTGATCCATCCAATCAAAACTCTATTCAAATTACCTCTTATTCAGCTCCTCGAATTAGGGTTTTGGGAGATGCAGAATCGCCTATTAAAGGATCCATTGGCGAGGACACAGAGGTCAGTTTTGATATCGAGGAGGTTAATACTGGGATTCTTGAAGATTCGGGCCCGATTATCCCTGGATTGATGAAAGATGATTCTAGAAAGATGGAAGCTTCTGCTGAGATCAGTGGCGGTGGTGGCGATTGGCAAGACGAGGACGAGAGTGATAGCGAGGATGATTTGCAAATAGTGTTGAATGATAACACTCATCCTGGGGGGACCATGGGAATTGATAGAGAGATCGGTGATGATGATGATGACGACGAGGATGGGGACCCGCTTGTGATTGTCGCTGATGGAGATAGACCGAATCAAGCGATGGAGGAGCAGGATTGGGGTGGCGGTGAGGATGGGGTTGCGGCTGCAGGAGGTGGGGCAGAAGGCGAGAGGAAAGAAGGAGGAGAAGCGGTGGGGAAAGGAAATGCAGTGGTCGGACCGAAGATTGGGTATAGCAATCATGTGTATCATCATCATCCGTTTCATTCTCAGTTTAAGGTCAGTGTTGTAGTTGTTGCTGTTCTATGTTGAGCTTTAAAAGAAAGAAAGAAAGAAAGAAAGAAAGACAGAAAAGCAAGTCAGGGCTTCTGTAACTATTGTACATATGATATGAGTGGGTTTATAGTTCCTTTTCTTATAAATGTATGATTACTTGAAAAAAGTTGAATAGAAATTCTTAAATTTACTTGATTATGCTCATGAATTTTATGTGCTTTTTTCATGGTATTGCTTCTTCTAGATACATTCTGGTTCAAGGTTCAAAATTTCCTAAATACTGCAAGCCACCGAGGATTAATTGGTTTACAAAATTTCATTCACCTCAATTGTTGATGTTTCTCGAACGAGCTTTGGTGTCTGGGAAGCATATATCTGTGGAGAATTTTTTAGTCAATTGTTAAACATGTTTCTCACGGGTGAAACAGCCGTGGGATTTTCATAAAATAACCACTTGGGTAGATTCCTAGTTGTTATGCAAATATGAAAATTTGAAAAGCTTTTCTAATTGTAAGTACTTTTCCTTGGATTCTTCTGCAATGACATTATTGCTCGGGAACAGATGCAATGGACAACGATGCTAGCACCAAGATTACATCCTGTGGAAATTTCTGGCATGCCAACTAACTTTGGCATTGGTTCCTCTTAGATTTCATGATTGTCATTTTACCTCCCCTGCTCAAGTTTAGCCTTTGACTACGAAGGGTTCCTTTGCTCCACCATGTCAGAATGCCCTGCAGTCAGCATTTTTTCCCGGGGTCACAATAACAATCTTTGGCCTTTCCGATCATCAGTTTAAATAGGTGGATATTGTGAGGATGAAAATGACGATCAAGATATCTTTGTTGTTGATGCATGGGGAGCTGTTATAGCTAGGCATGTCTCTCCATGCTCAAATGTGTCAATTAAGTTCATGGATGTTGTAATCTTTATCTTGGTTGACCTATTGCATTTGTATAATAGGGGTAATGATGTGGTAGGAACAGCTGAGAAGGTAAATAATTGCATGAGATGCTTGGTAAAATTTGCTCCATTTTGTTATGGCCAAGAAGATGTGAATATAATTTTGCAAACAAATGGTCTGCAGCCTATTATTTATGTCTTGATAGTCCCCACAAAAATTTAAGTGAACATTTTCCCTGGTATATTAGAGGTAATAAGTAGCATTATTTGACGCACCCTACAATGACATAGGATATGCTTATCTTTCTCCTGGTATTATTTGCTTCAGATAGCCATGAACTATACTAAGCTAAACTCATCTATTCATCTTCATTCATTGAATTGTCTAACTCAAAATCTACAACTGGTTAATTCCATTGACATGTTACTTTTTGGAATTGGAATCCATATGTTTGAGATGCCTTTCCATTTAACTTTCATAATAATTTTTCTTTTGGTTGAAAACTTGTAGTAGCCCCAGTGGTCAAATTGATAAGTGGTTTCTTGCCTGGTCTTTTTGAAACTATCCTTACCGTCTTTGCTCTTATTGCCCACTTCCTCCTTGACGCCCAGCTGTAAAGTTGCTTTCCATACCTTGAGTTTCACCATCTTGCCTGTCTCTTTGTGCAATTATTTTTTTCATTTTCTTGCCAAGGGAACATGTCATAGGGAAAATTATAACTTCTTTGTCGTTGCAGATTCTATCTTGGGCTTGAACTTCATTTATTCTAAAGCTGAATAGGTTGACCTTTGCCCGTGTTTTGATTTGGGCCAATTCTGTTGTTTGTTGCTAGCATGATGAAAAGTAGCCTTAATTTTGATATGATTTATGTTCCTAAATTGGAAGCTTAAGTTTGATCAGCCATGCTTAACTTATGCCAGCTTGTAGTTTCTCCGTGCAAATAAGAATCATTCTTGCAGGTTAATTATGCATGTAGAGTTCTCTTCACCTGCAATTGTTCAGTGCCACTGGCTTACTTTTGTTTTCAATTTGGTGCCAATGGGTTTCTTTTGTTTTTACTTTTTAATTTGATGGGCTTGCCTCTTATTTTCATTTCATTTCCCTGTCAACATGATGGCTTATTTTTTTTGGAATGCAGTATGTAAGACCTGGTGCAGCACCGATGCCTGCAGCTACTAGTGTTGGTCCCGGAGGAACTCCAGGTCAAGTCCGTCCTCCTATGAATATGGGTGCTATAGCTGGTCGAGGTAGAGGTGACTGGCGACCAGTAGGAATAAAAGGTGCCCCTCAAAAGAACTTTCATCCAGGATTTGGGGGGTCTGCTTGGGGTGCAGGGAGGGGTTTTGGCAGTGGAATGGAATTCACGCTTCCTTCCCACAAGTAATTTTCACTTAAATTCATCAACTGGTTTTTTCTCTCTCTGAGTTTCATTACATTATTTTTTTTATCCATTATCTTGCATTTAAGTTGTTTGTAAATTATTTACATCATTAGCTGGATTTTTACAATGTCACAGCTAGTTTTTTTGGTCAATGGTCCATGTGACATTCTATAAAAGTTGTTGACACTGCGTGTGTGTGTGTGTTTGAGGCTCCAAGCATCTGAATTTGACATAATCAAATATATTTGACTATGATGTTCACTGTCTCTCCGTTGAGTTGAAATTTAATTTCTAAACCATGCTGGGTGTTCAATATCTCTGCTGTATATTCTTAGGGTTTCACGCTTTTCTTTCATCTTTGTTGTCTGCATCTTCTCTCTCTTACCTGCATATATGAATAACACATGCATAGCTATGGACCCATGACCAAAAGAAAAGTGCTGACCCAAGAAACTTTCTTGCTCTTAATCTTTTTGGGGGTATCAATTCTTTCATCTTCTCTCCCTCCCTCCCTCCCTCCCTCTGTGTGTGTGTTTAGAAATTCTTTTTTCTCTCTAATCATTATAGTAGTAGAAGCATATATATGTGCTGTTGCTTCATTGTTTGGTACTATGTTTCATTGGGTGTTCTGGCTGACTTAATATTTGCTAGAGAGGCTCAAAATCTCATGTTACAAGAGTAATAAATGACAAGTTCATCAGCAATAGATCAAAGCCTTCCATCGTTACATGATTCCATTTTTGGTAATATTTAGGGTTACACCATCATTGATTTTCTTGAATCATCGTCATGCTATAGATTCTACCTTGGGTTTGGATTAGATGTATGTGTTCTTAAAGCCTTCGTAAAAGAGTACTTTAGATGATTTGATTTTAGAATCTTTTCCATTTCCTTCACTAAGTAAGGTGAGATGCAGCAAGCTCTAAGGCATTCC
>NW_011499895.1:1004369-1027592 GCF_000495115.2 Populus euphratica
AAGGCATTCCTGAATTAAATGAAAGTATGAGATAGATTTAGGGTTCTCATATGAGACCTGCCATGGGTGGCGGACGGGATCAGCCATCAAGGGGGGCTTCTCCATTTCAAAACAGCCTGTAGTTTTCCCTGCATGCTGTCTTCTGGATCAACTATGATCCTGATGATATTTCTCAAATATGGTGGAAATTGAACTTGAGATCCACCACCTTGCAGGAGACACAGAACCTGTTGAGATGGTACAAAATGCAGGTGCTGTTTCCATAGCCTAAATGGCTGTTGACATTGCCCTTCCTAAAAAAATTATATGAATAAAAGCAATATTTTTTTTTTAGTATGGCTCCATTAAGGTTGCATATACGAGCCCTTTTTCTACATTTATGTATTGTGTGGAATACCATTATCTGTGAAATATATTAATTTTAAATCTGTACTTTGGTCAATCCATATTCAATAATTAGATAGATTTATAAATCAGATGCTTCTTGGAAATGGGAAATATGTACCCCACCCCTTTGAGACTTGACATCTTCTGATTGCCATCTGTGCATGTACTGTACTGTCTGACCTTCGACCTCAGCAAGCTGTTTGTTTGGTTTATAATCGCATAAACTCCTATTTGGAATAATCACTGCACAATCATCCTGCTCTTCAATCTTCACCTAATACACTGTTTAATCCCAGGCCTTGTCATGCTGATGTCTTTATCTAGTGAGTTGAAATTCACTATAGTTGTTAGGTGATACCCAAGATATACTTTTGTGTTTGCATGTCACATAAATCCTTTTGTTTGGTCTTTGATTTGTGAGTTGTCCATTTCAGTATGGGACTACCATGCATTGTCCAATTGAGCTATATGGTTTGTCCTGACTCCTGATGAATGATTATCAATCCTCAATATTATTTTCAGGACCATATTTGATGTTGACATTGATGGCTTTGAGGAAAAGCCATGGAAATATCCTGGCGTGGACATATCAGACTACTTCAATTTTGGTTTGAATGAGGAGAGCTGGAAAGATTATTGCAAACAGCTGGTGAATATTGTATTTTAAATTGTTTTATCTATTAGATATATGAATATGTAAGAGGATCATTTCAATTGTGCAGGAACAATATCGACTGGAGACTACAATGCAAAGCAAAATTCGTGTTTATGAAAGTGGGCGGGCAGAGCAGGTAATTGTATGCTTAGGCATCATGCATGCTATGGTTTATGGATATTCATACATGTAAAATAAATCGTACATTTCCATTTTTACTTGGTGAAGAGGAAAGTTTCTGATTTTCTATTGAATTCACTTTAGGAATACGATCCTGATTTGCCACCAGAACTAGCAGCGGCAACAGGTTTCCATGCTTCAGCTGACAATTCAAATGCTGGAAAGTCAGACATTGGACAGAGTGATTTGACTAAAGGATCTGCTCGTATGCGGCCACAAATAGTATGCTTTGACTTATATTCTCTTCTACATATTTAGCATAAAATTTGACCATTATTTTTTCATAATCAGCTGACAAACCATGTCTTTTTGAGAAGGCTTTTTGTATAATTCATCTACTGCCTGCAACTTAAACATATCCGTTCTTGTTGCATAGCCAGGAATGGCTCTTCCTTATTGTCCAAATCATTCAAACATGGTTTTCTATTTTTCCTAGCGGGACACTCCATCTGTTAAGACCTAGGATTTTCACTAGGAGGTTTCAGATTCAAACCTTGGGAGTGATGGCTAGGAGTGTGGATTTAGGGATCAGAGGAGGGCTACTCTTATTGTGTAGTCCAAGGCCCATTGGCCTCCCAATGAACAGAAAAAAAAAACACAGTTTTCTATAAAAATGTTTTAAAGATGTCAAGATATTCTACATTTTTCATTGGTTCTGTATTGCTTTGAGGACTCAATGGTTTGCTTTATTTGCATTTTAGCCAACTGGAAGAGCAATACAAGTTGAGACTGGTTATGGTGAACGCATCCCCTCCATTGAAGGTCGAGCTCCTCGACTTCGTGATTCTGATGCCATCATAGAGGTAAATAAACATTTGTCTTTAATTGCACTGATATAGCCATATTCATTTGATTGATATCTGTGCAGTACATATGCAGTATAGATTAACTAAAAGTTTCTTTGATGAATAGATTGTCTGCCAGGGCTCTCTAGATGATTCCCCCCCAAGAGATGGTGTCCAGGATGGAGCGCACAATGATCCTCAAAAAGATGACTTTAAAGTGAGCGATGCATCTGAAGATGACATGGAACAGACAGAAAATGAATATGCTGGTGGTTTTCCACAGGCCTACAATGGTCGAAAGGGTGGGAGGAGAACACCTTACTTGAATTCTGCCCGCAACATGTCTGGGGGAGATGTTTTACCCTTCCATCCCAAAGCACCTGCTCCATACCACCAGACTGGTTCTAGGGGTCACCATCCTTCCTATCCTGGTAGGGACTCTGGCACCCCTCATGAGGAAAGGTATGAAATAAGGCTTACTATAGTCAATTACTCTGTTATGGCAATGCAGAACAGGTTCGAGGAATATGCATTTGTTTGTTCTGTGATGGGCAAGGGTTGTTAAATTGGGAAATTTAGGGTTTCGGATTGATGTGGAATGTATAAATTGTTTTAAGGTTTTGCAAGTGGTTGGACAACAATGAAGTTTGGTGACAAAATGTTGACGAATTGAAAAATAAAAAAATAAAAATGGAGAAGAATGAGTATGGTGGTTAAATGTTCAAAATTTAGGTTTTCTTTTGAGTGGTTTAATGGGTATTGAGTTGAGAAAGAGTTGGGGTAAAAAAGTGAAAATTATGGCTGTGCTGGCATAATGGTTGATAGTGGCTACTGGAGGATACTTTGGGGGTAGTAGAATAATTATGGTAGTGGCAACATTTAGAGAAGAAGAATAAGTGTTCAAAACAAAATGAGAGAATTCTTATAGAAATGCCTTAAACTAAACCAAATACTCTTGATACTTCCTGTGCCTCGTGTATTCAATTTGGATAGAGCTAATATGCCAGTATCTGCTTATTTTCTCTCTTTTTATGAATCTTTTTTTATTTCAGATATCAAGTGATAGGCATTTGACATTTGAAAGCATCTGAAAGAGATGATAATCTTGATGAGCACCTTATAGGAGGAGATTCTAGAGAATATACTTAGGATGCCATAAATAGTGGGTAGGGATGCACAACTCCCCCATCCGGAGGTTCTTATGTGTATATCAATTTTCACAAGAGTGGTGCCAGCAGGTGCATTTTGGCCACCTTTCATATGCTTCACTGAAGCATGGTCGGAGGATTCCAAAAGATCATGAAAATAGTGAATTATAGATTACATGTAGACTGAGTTGTGGATTACTGTAAACTGAGTTAATGATTTATTAGGAGAGAAACTAGAGGTATGCACATTTCTATGTCCAGTCATAATTACACTCTTGTGTGATACTGCTGGTTATAGTGTTTTACTTGTCAATCTGAAAACTCACATTTGTCTGCCCCTGAATTTGGAGTTTTTTATGGGCCCATGGATATTTTCATCTTTAACCTATTCAGTTATAAATTGCGATGACATAATGTTTTTTGTTCATTAGAGAATTTATTTTAAGCTGTAAATCTTGTGTTTAGCAGGCCATAGGCTGTTGCCATGGTGAATGCTTGATGGGTCAAGAATTCATTAGTCGTAGTTTTCTTTTAGTTTTGACGTTGATTTAGTCTTCACTTGTTAAAACTGCACCTGAACTACTGAAAAAATTCTGACTCTTCCATCTTCTTCACAGGCAGATGCAGGGAAGATCATGTGATAGTTCTCCTCATTTAACTCCTAGTCAAAACTCACAAGACAAGAAATTTGTTGATGACGTGGAGGAAGAATCAACTGAAAGCATGGACGATAAACTCAGTCCACGGGTAACATCTCCTATCACAGTTCGAGATGCAAGAGAGTTGAGTTCTGAGGAAAAAGATGATGTTGAGCCTTTGCAAACTGAAGGAAGCTCTAGATTGGGAAGGGATGAAATGACTGAGAATGAAGAAATCACTAATGATAAGGATGGAAATGTGCACCATTCTACAAGGAAACAAAAGGTAAGTTCTCATGTCGAACAGCCTGCATTGCAACAGCTTGATGATGAGGAAGACTCAAAGGCTGCAAGAAGCAGTGAAAATAGCAAAGCAAGATCAGGCAGTAGCAAAGATTATCAGAAATGGCAAGATGGTGTTGAGGAGGAAGTTGTTCAAGATAGACGTTCTACACGCTCAGGGAGCATCAGACAGCACCTTGATGAAAATGAACAAAATTTTCAAAGAAAGGATCGTGATGTAAGAAGAGAGATGGAAAGAAATTGTGGTGTAATAAGAGGGAGGGAGGATTCTTATCCTCATAGAGACCTGGATCCTAGCTTGTCCCGTCATTTGCATATGAAACATGAGAGCTATGATAGGCGAAAGGAGCGTGAAAATCCAGATATCTCTTGGCAACAAAGAGATGAAGATCCACATAGCCGAAAACATAGAACTGAAGACAGGAAGAGGGAACACGGAGATGAAATGGGTTCAAGGCACCGGGGTAAGATTCGGGAGACTGAGAGGAGTGACAAAGATGAACATCTCCATTCAAGGAAACAGTTAAATGGCAGCTACAGGATCCATCATGATAAGGATGGCAGTTCACGGCACCGGGAAAGAGATGACAATTTAAAGAGTAGGTTTGAAATGGTAGATGACTACCATAGCAAAAGGAGGAAAGATGAAGAATATGTGAAAAGAGAATACGCTGATAAGGAGGAGATCCTGCATGGCCACAGAGAAAATACCAGTAGCCGAAGGCACGAAAGAGATGATCAGCAAAGGATTAGAGACAATCTTGATGGCTATCACTCTGTTAAGCATAAAGACGAGGTCTGGATCCAAAGAGAGAGAGGTGAGAGGCAGAGGGAGAGGGAGGAGTTATATAGGGTAAAACAATCCAGTGAAGAAAATTTACCAAAACGAGAGAGAGAAGAAGGACGAGCATCTGCAAGAAGTGGGCGTCTTGTGGATGACAAAGCATGGGCTGGCCATGCTTGGGCGAAAGATGAATATAAAGTTTCTGACAAAGAGTACCAACTTAAAGATACAGTTCGAATCAGTGAACATCAGAAAAGACGGGACCGAATGAAGGATGAAAGTCTTTCACATCATAGGGGACATGATGATGTTTATGCCCGAGGAAATCAGTTTAGTAATGAAGAGAGAAGATCCAGGCAGGAAAGGTCAAGCTCTCGTGTTGATCGCACTGTAGATACTTCTGTTAGCCAAAGGGTGCATGAAAAGAAGCATAAAGAAAACCCAAGGAAGAATAAAGAATCTGATGGTGGAGATCATGGCACTTGGGGCCCTTCCAAAAGAAACCAAGAAAACCTGAATGGACATGGTGAAGAAACGGTATGTTCCATGCTAAGCTCTGGAAAATAGAACTTAAGGAATACCCTCCTTAAGGCTGATAATTGAGAAAGTAATAAATAAAACTGTCTTTGATAGAAGAAAATTTTATTAGTGAAGGTAAAACAGAACATAAATACAAGGATGCATCCTCCTAGTGACAAAACTAAGCTAGCAGAAAGCAACTGGGAGATATCCAAACAGAAAAGCCCTGAAATTAAAAATGCACAACAGCTGCTGAATAGCTATCAATTCTCTAATCTGTTTTATCTCCAACTGCCAAACTACCCCATAGATACCGCACATCCATTACATTTTCTCATCCTTTCATTTCCTAAACCCTTCAGGTGGATCCGAATGACTCCATCCTCCATGCCACAGAACCATGCAAAAAAAAAAAAAAAAGGTGTAGTCTTCCTGTTACCGAAGCACATCATACACGTCGAGGAGATAAAAGCCTTGTGAGGTCATCTCACTTTAAGCAAGTCACATGCAGAACTAATATTACCATTGACAGGTACAGTGGAGATCTAGGTACTTGGGCAGGTAGTGCTGCAAATTCCTAGGGTTGTGCTTAGGAATGCCTGGCCATTTTGATTGTTAAGAGTTCTTGAAATTAGTTCACAATGGTGGGCTACATTCAGATATGATTTTCTTAATGGAAACTTTTTTATTGTTAAGATTTCTTGAAGTTCACATTGAGAGCTTAGATGGGGTGTGGTCATTAATTTGAAAATCAAGTTTTCATACATGTACTCTTTCACTTGGCAACTCATTTGGTTGTCAACTAGTTGACCCCTTGCTGATTAATTTAGATATTGCCTTGAACTGAGCTGGGGCTGTTCATCTTTTACCTTTTCTAGGTTTTAAAACGCTCTCGTGAGCCAGGAAGCAGAGAGGCTGAGATCTTGATGCAATTGAACTCTTCCAAAAGACTCAAGAAAAATGCTTCCTCGGATGATGAACAACAAGATTCCAGGAGAGGACGCTCAAAATTGGAGCGTTGGACTAGCCATAAAGAGAGGGATTACAATATCAGCAAGTCATCAGCTTCCTTGAAGGTTAAAGAGACTGATAGGAATAACAATGGTGGATCTTTACAAGGCAGTAAACTTTCTGATGAACCCCCTAAGAAAGTCGAGACTGTTGAGAAGCAGGCAAAAGTCGAGACTGTTGAGAAGCATTGCACAGGTGAAGAGAAAGATGTTGCTGATGCAGAGAATAAGGATACTGATACAAAGCCATCAGAGGACCGGCACTTGGACACGGTTGAGAAGTTGAAGAAGCGGAGTGAGAGGTTCAAGCTTCCAATGCCAAGTGAGAAAGATGCCTTCCCAGTAAAAAAGATGGAGAGCGAGGCAGTGCCTTCTGTCAAATCTGAGACTCCTGCAGATTCAGAGATTAAACCAGAGAGGCCTCCTCGAAAACGAAGGTGGATCAGCAATTGAAAGCGAAGTTGGAATACATGTTCAAGCGCATTGCTCTATTGATTTTGAGAGCCTTGTTCCTGTCATACGCCAGTGATTTAAGAAGGCTTCCAGGGATGGCCATGTACCTCTGCGACAGTGATGAAATCTTTGTAACCATGTTGTTTCCATACTTAATATCTATATGTACATACTAATAGATGTAACATTGAACTGGTCACTGATGCTGGCCCCAGAATTACATTTAGTGCCAATCTGAACTGCAGTACTCCGATTTAATCTGCGGTGGCGTGAGGGTGAAATACAGGACCCACAAATGCTGTTAACAGGATAGTCCTTGAGATGAAGCACTAGTTCAAAGAAATCTGTATGGAGCACTGGTGCAATACTTTTGTATGCTGGTAGAAATTCTCATAAATGTAGATTCGGACTAGTGATGTTACACGATTATCTGTATTTATCATTCCTTCCCTCTTTATGTGGGGCGGGAAGCGGGAAACAGATGTGATCAGAAATCTGCTTTTGTATAAGAGGAATGGGTTTCTGGAAATGATCAGAGGCTTTTTAATATAACTAGTTATCGAAATAGATCGAAGAAGGATACTCGAATAAAGAAGAAACTCCTAAAATAAACTTCGAGGGAAATGTCGTAATTTTGGAGACTTTGCCCAGAGTATAAATACCCGGAGAGGGGTGGGGGTGGGGGGGGATCTCACAAAAATAAGTAGATTAAGAAGTAAAAAGGAGCACTGAAAGTTTTAGGAAGGGTATTTATACAAATTGAGAGGAATTAAACTCAGGAGAAGGAGAAGAATTTGGGGAAAACAAGGAAAAAAAGAAAGGAATTAGTGTGTGTGTGTGTGTGTATTTTAATTTATGAATATTTTTGTGTATGGAAGAAATTAGGGATTTGAGAAATTCTTACTTGGATTGTTTAATTTACTTTGGAATCATGTTAACATGCATATTTAATTATTGGGACAAGTTAGAATGAAGCAATTAAGAAAAAATAACTTCCTATTTTTTTAGTGTTGGTGCCGACCTAGAGGCACCAAGGAAGGGGAGGGATGTCTTCTTCAAATTTGATTATTCATAGGATATGTAAGTTTGTTTTCATCCTATAATTATGAATTCATGCAAAAACTCGAAGAAAAAATAACTAGAAATCTATGATTTCTTTGACATTTAAGCCTCAGCCTAAAGGTCATTGAAAATAAATAAGTAATTTTAAAATTAATTAGATATTGCCGTATAAAACATATATAAAACATGTGTAATAAATAATTATATTTAAAGGGATGTGTTGAATGAAAAAAAAAAATTTCGAGATTCTATATAGAGGTTAGTCGAAATCGGTTCGTAAAATGAAAATGACGTAATAACTTTTATTGGCATATTTAACATAAAAATATGATAATTATGTGGAAATAATTGAGTAGCATGTTATATGGTCCAAGAGTTGATATAAAATGGTGATAATAAAACATTTTAATTGATGATAAGAGTTATTGCTCCGGTTAGATCTTAAGGCTTATCATTAGTATAATTTATTTTCACTAATAAGAATTGAGGGAAAAAAGAGAGGATAATTTAAGTATGTTCTATGAAAATCATAAATACATATTTGAATTATTATTATTTTGGTTATGTTGTAAAAGAAAGGAATATAAAGGAAACTTATAAATAATAAGGTGATTAGCCTACTAGAAACCTGGGAAACTTATAAATAATAAGGTGATTAGTCTACTAGAAACCTGGGGGCTAATGATATCAATATGAATTATGATGATAATATCATTACTTGGTGTTTGTAAATTTCTTGAAAGTTAATGATATTGATAAGATCATGTTGATATTTTTATTAATGAGAACTTGATTAGCTTAATGGAAACCTAGAGGTTAATGATTTTAGCATGAATTATGTTGATATTGATATTACTTGCTCTTTGTGTTTTTTTCTTTTTTGAAAAAATATCAACAAGTTTATGTTGATATTGGTACCATTAAGCTAAAAATATAAACTTAGATGCTAGTAATATTAATTTAGATTATGTTGATATTAGACCTATCATCTTAAGGATACAAAATAAAGTGATGAAAAAATAAGACACTGTATTTTAATTTTTAAGATTTAGAATTTTCATTTGAGAGGTAATTTAGATTTATATGTTTAATTTATAGGTATATCTCACTTGCCACAAGAATAGTAATTTTAGCTGGAGACATATCTATTTTGTTATAGATAACTAGACGCAGGTTTATGTAAAATTGTGATGTAACTGTTGACTATAGCTTCTATATTTAACTTTTGAAAAACTATGTAATGAATTAGACTTCTTTAACTGAATTTGGTAAATATTATATATCTTATGGTTATATATATTAATTATTTTGTTCTTATTATGAATTTTACTCTTCTTGTACAGTTAGTCAATATTAGTTAATGTATTTGTTTTCTATGGTTTGTAATATTTCTTAGGAAATTATTTAATGTTTTAATCTTGAATGATTATTTTATTTTACTGTGAAGTTGTTCTTACCTTATAAATAAACTTTACTGTTAGCTTTTAATTTGTAAATATAAGAGAAGGAAAATAGAGTTAGAAAAAATATATGAATTGTGTTATAAATGTGGTAATTTTGATCTGGAGTGATCGGATCATGTTTGAAAAATAAGTTTTTTTAAAATTATATAGATTTAGTTGATAATTTAAGATGCGATAAATATAAAAGAAATTTTGATAAATATAAAGGAAATTTTCTTAAAATTTTGATAGAATAAAAATAATAATAATAATGTATTAAAAGGGAAAAAGACCAAATAATTTCCAATTAATCTCATAATGACAAACGTGTCATGCAGAAAAAATATTATTACCTGTAGCAAGTTCATTAATTTTTTATTGAAAGGGCAAAATAGTAATCATACTATTATGATGAATAGTGATTTATGTCTAGGGATAAAATGAATTTACCTATTTTTATTGAAAGGGAAAAATAGTAATTATAGTATTATGGCTTACAATTTTTATTTTATTTTATTTTATTTTTTAATGACAACAATTCACAAATTTCTTTCTTGATAAAGAAAAGGCCTTTTATTGTAGCATTTGGTATCCGATTTTTAAGTATTGAGGGAATGTTATTCTTCTTATTATTTAAAAGGTTTTTAGGAATTTTATATGTTGAAACGATAAAATTTATAAGCAGACAACAAATATAATATTTTGAGACTGTCTAAAATAATACTATAAGCTTAAAAAATAACTGAAGTTAGAAAAGAAAAACTAAAATTTTATATTCAATTTCAATATTTTCCTATTTAAAATATTAGAAATATTGAGTTTGAAAAACACAAGTTAAAGGTTTTTTTTCAATAAAAAAATTTTTGCAGTTTTTTTTCAAATGAAAAAAAAATGAATAATATTTTTTTATATAGAAACTCTTTTGAGCATCCTAAAAATATTATTTTTTGTATTTTTATATTTATTTACTGTCATAAATCTAGTAAATTTTTTTTTTATATTTAGTTAGTGTCATGAATTTAATAAAGAATATTTTTTATATTTTCATATTTAACTAGTGTCATAAATTTAATTTTTATAATAAATCTAATATAAATATTTCTAAAATTAGCAATATAAATTTTTATGATAACTTTTAATTTTAATAAAATAAAGTTCATATATTATAATTAGATTATCACAAATATAAGAATATTAAGATGACAATTACAAATCATGGTTGTGATTATTATGAAAAATAGTTTTATTCTTGATGTATTTATTCTTCCTTTTTTTTTGTTGAAAAAATTCATTTTTTTTTCAACAAATGAATTTTGTTTTTCAATCTTTCTTTGAAAATAAAATGAAAATAAAAAAATTACTAAAACATAGGCTATTTGTTTTTTTGTAGCTAGACACATTACAAAGACAAATTTTTTGTAGCCATAAACACATTTTTCTATCACTATTATAATGTAATGATACTTTTGACATTCCCAAAAACATCATAAGCCTTTGTTTTTGTTTTAGGGGTATCTTGATATTTTTACATGACTTATTAGTCATTTAATAATTATACAAGGTTGTTCGAACAAGCCCTTCTATCTTGTTGTTGGATGAATTGTCACGTCTTCATCCACATTCTTTCTACAAAGTCCAACGTACATTGTTGCTTCTTGTTTTTTTTTTCTTTCTCCTTTTTTTTTAATAAAAAATAAGGCTTGTAATCGTTTTATTTTTTTATTTTAATTTTAGTTTTTATTTTTTTATTTTTATAAAAATTTTATTTGTTTTCAATTTAGTTATTCAATTTCACTTTAGCATATATTTTTTTTTTCAATTCAGTTGTTATTGTTTTGATTTTTCTTTTTTTTGGTCATTTTGTGAAGTTTTTGTTTATTTTCAATTTAATCTTTAATTCTAATTTGTCTTTTCAATTTTGTCATCCTTCTTTTAATTTTTGTTTTTTCCTTAGTTTTTTTGTTAAAGTTTTTATGATTTTTAATTTTTTCATTTAATTCTAGTTTGTTGTGTTTTATTTTTTTTATTTTATCCTCATTCTTTTAATTTTTTTGTCACTTTGTGTTTTTTTAATTTAACCATTTAATCAAAGAATTGTTCTTGCTCTCTAATTTGTTTTTTTTGTTTTAATTTTCAACCACATTATTTTCATTGCTAGTTTTTATTTTAAATCTTTTCGCGTGATTTTTTTTAATTTTATTATTTAACATTTAATTTGTTGAGGATTAAACTTCTAAGCTCTCTTATGTATGGTACTTCCAATGTAATGACATGTATCACAAGTTTTAAAAATTATATATAATATAGCTTTCAAACATAACACAAAGGGTGACCCAGGATAAGTCACGAGTCAAGTGAGTTGACCTGTGTCAAGTTGAATAACTCAAGTCAACTCATTTTTTATTTTATAAACATAAAAAAATGACAACATTTAAAAAAATAAAAATAAAAATGTTCAACAATTTTAAGTAGGTTTCTCAATGGCTAATTGAGTTGCGGGTCAACCTTTTTTTAATGGATTATACCAGATCAATTATCCCTTTATTTTTGTTAGATACTAGCCCAGCCTAGGCCTCGACCTTGGATCACCCGGGTCACGTGTTAAATTGTCAGGTTAGGTTTTAAATAAGTGATTTGTTGGGTTATCTAAATCTTATTTCCTGGACTATAGATTTTGTTGTTCAACTCAAGTTGATTCGTCCATTTTTTTTTTTTAAAAATGTCTTTTTACAATAGTTGATAGTTTTTTACCACCTCATTAAAATAAAACTAGTTTATTCAACCTGGTTGAGACTATAAATTGGTCCTTAGTTTTTTATCTTTTTTTTATCTTTTTGTTTTCAATTTAGCCATCCGATTAAAAAATTATTCTTTTCCTTTAATTTATTTTTTTTATTTTAATTTTTACCTTTATTTTTTTAATTGTTATTTGTTTAGAACCTTCTGTTTAATTTTTATTTTATTTTATTATTTGTTATTTGAATCGTAAAAAAATAGATTTTTTTTAACTATTGAAAAAGATAATCTTGATGGTAACGGATTTTTTCAAGAAAACAAAATTCATTAAAATGTTTTTTTAGACCATTTATACTGTTAAAAAGATTAAAAAAAAAAGGATGGGGGTTGAAAAACCTTGTTTTGTTTGGTTTAATTTTAGATTTTTTTTGACAGGTTTAAAGTTGCAACAGTTGATTTCTTAGCGCATGTTTGAGAGTGTGATTGTGGTTGTATTTTAAAGTGTTTTTTATGCTGAAATATATCAAAATAATTTTTTTTATTTTTTAAAAATAATTTTTGAGATCAGCATATCTAAACTGTAACATTCCACATTAAAAAAAAAATGTTTAAAGTTAGTGCATATTAAGATAGTTGGTAACTAAACTTATAAGACATGTTTTGGAGCTTGTGGATTACCAGAAATAAAACCGTGAGCTATAAAAATCGAGTTACATTGAGCCATAACGAACAATATTCTATAAAGGAGAGAAGGCTACACTTTACAAAAACGATCCAAAACATGTTGTTAAATATTAAATTGCTCAAATATAGTGTGTAAATTGAACATGACTCTTTCTTTTAAAAAATAAAAACAAATAACATGCTATCATAATTACAGATCAATTTGTGCCTGCTAATATCAATAAGAAATCTATAATTAATAACTGATCAATTTATTATGGATAATTGAGAAAGTGTTTTAATTGATTCATTTTAGATTAAGCAATTATCTAACTCTAAAAAAAATCGTATGTTAAAATGTAATATCATTCATATCTACTTTAATCTCTAATTAAATATAATGAAATAATTCCAATCAAATTTAGCATATCGACAGCAAATGTTTCTTAGTTAAAAATTATCATTTTCATTATGTTTTCAGGTTTAAACCTTCCATGTTATGGATCGGTAACAAATGTTCAATTTAACTACCATTTATTTATTATTTGACAAGGGAAGGGGGTAGAGAATTAATAATTTATATTTTAAGATGCATTATTAAAATCATTTATTAAAAAACGATTATATTGAATATTAAAAAATGAATAAAAAGTTTAAAATAACACTCTTAGATAATCACACGTGAGTTATTAACGGCTAAATTGTGATGACGGAGATTTTAAGATTATATATTAAAAATACTCTAAAATACACGGGGAAATTACTTTAGTTTTTCTAATATGTTTCTTTTTTTTTCCATGCTCTGCATGTTTTTACCTCTTTTTTTTTTCATTGCATGTTTTTACTTTTTTTTTTTCATTTTTTCCAAAATTACCTTCTTTTTTTTTTTTTATATATATTTTTTTTAAGTTACCTTTGTTAATTTTATTTTTTTACTATTAAACTGATTTAAAATTTAATTTTAATTTTTTTTTGAAACATTGTTGATTGCTTTAATTTCTCTTTATATAGTTTTTGCTTTATTATAGTGTCTTTTCAAATATTTTTACAAAATTATCTTTGTTATTTTTTTAATATTAAGATGGTTAAGAATTTAAGTTTGTAGTATTTTTTTAAAAAATATTTTGAATTGCTATAGTGTTTCTCCACTTGGTTTTATAATTTTCTTCAAAATTATCTTTGTCGATTTTATTTTTTTAATATTGAGTTGGTTAGAAATTATAAATATAATTTTCCGCACAAAATATTGTGGATTACTATAATGTTTCTCTATATGGGTTTTTTTTCTTTTTTTTATGATTTTTTTATATGATTTTTTTAAAATTATATTTTTTGTTTTTATTTTTTTAATATTAAAATGGTTGAAAATTTAACTTTATATTAAAAAAAAACATTGTGGATTGGTACAATCATTCCCCACATATTTCTTTTTTGTTATGAATTTTTTTAAAATTATTTTTGTCAATTTTATTTTTTTAATATTGAACTGATTGAGAATTATAACTATATATTTCCTTACAAAACACTATAGATTACTATAATGTTTCCCTACATGATTTTTTTCTTTTATTTTTTATATTTTTTTCTAAAATTATTTTGGTAGTTTTTTCTTGAAAATATTGTAGATCTCAACAGTCTTTCTCTGTATATACTTTAAAATGAGTGGGGATTGTAACTTTCTCCACATGTTTTTTTTTTCTTTTCCATTCCCCACATACCTTTTCTTTTCTTTTTCTTTTTTTCATTTTTTCCTAAAATTATCTTCTCCTTTTTTTCTTCTTTTTATGTTTTTTTTTTAAATCATCTTTGTCAATTTTTTTACTATTAAACTGGTTGAAAGTTTATCTTTATAATTTTTTTCTTTGAAATATTGTGAGTGCTACAGTGTTTCTTTACATAGTTTTTGCTTGGCCATAATATTTTTTTATATTTTTTTATAAAATTATCTTTGTGAAATTTATTTTTTTAATATTAAGATGATTAAGAATTTAGCTTTGTAGTTTTTTTAAAATATTTTAAATAACTATAGTGTTTTTATGTTTTTTTATATAATTTTCTCCAAAATTACTTTTATCAATTTTATTTTTTTAATATTGAGTTAATTGAGAATTACACTGTAGGTTTTTCCACAAAACATTATGGATTATAATAGTGTTTCTCTACATGGATCTTTTTTATTTTTTTATGTTTTTATATGATTTTTTTTAAAATTGTCTTTGTTGCTTTTATTTTTTAAATATTAAACTGGTTGAGAATTTAATTTTGTATTTTTTAAAAAAAAATTATGAATTGCTACAATAATTCCTCATATATTTTTTTTATTGTGAATTCTTTTAAAATTGTATTTGTTAATTTTATTTTTTTTAATATTAAACTGATTAAGAATTATAATTTTATATTTTTTCATAAAATATTATAAATTGTTACGAGGTTTCTTTGTATGATTTTTTTTTTCTTTTTATATTTTTTTCTAAACTTACTTTTATAGTTTTTTTTTAATTGTAACAGTTTTAAATACTTTTTTTATAAGTCAATGGTAATATACAAGCACGCTACAAATAGACTGCAGCACGCAAACATGGCATCTGGTCATTGTCGACAGCCAGTAGATTTCGCAAAATTCACCACCCTGCAGCGACAAGGCCATACATATTCTGTAGTTTAGTCCAACTGTGCACTAATGCACTGGAGTTTGAAATCTAACCTATGCCGTGCCTCTGCTGTATCTGAAGTTATTACACCACATGACATGATGAAATTCACTTCCATTAATAAGTTTAATCGACTGAATCTACCTGACAATTCCTGGATGATGAAGACAACAATATTTTTAAGCTTCGGACAAGATTACCATGATCAGGCTGAGGGACCTGACATGGGTGCATAGCAACTTGAGAAAAAAAAGTTGGAAATGGGAATTGATATGCGTGGAGGATGCCACCGTTGAAACCCCAATCAGTCAATTAATGAGGGGGGTCTGTGGAGAGCGATGCATGAAAGGGACAGAAAGCATCATGGAAGGTGGTATGCAATGCTTCAGAAAACTGGGGGAGGGGGCGCAGTGACCACCAAGCATATCAATTTGTCAATGCGAGTGAATGGGTGGTTGCTCTTGTACAATCTAGAAATCGATACCAAATTTATTCTTGATATATAATATAAGAAAATATTTGGTACTTATATATATATATATATATATATATGTGATAATCTTAAAATTCTCATAGTCATAATTTAGCTTTAATAACTCTTTTAAGTGGTAAAGTCCAATGAACATAAGATGTTTGATTAAACTAATTTTTGCGGGAGAATTCTTAAGATTTTTTAATTTAATGCAAAATTCATTCATTTATTTTTTTCACATAATTTATTTGCAAACTTAATTTTCTTCATTTAAATTTAAGGAATTAATACAGGTTTCTACAGTGGACTGGGAACAACGCCCGTACCATCTTGCTAACTATATTTCTTTGGATTCTCCTCAATCATACCATGTACAAGCTTTAGATCTACACATGTAAACTGTGATGAACAAGAATTTATCAGCAGAAGAGAAGTGGGATTTAGAGAAATTTGTGTGAGAATGGAAAAGAGACGATCTTGGGCTTGTACTTTTGTTTTGCAAGTTTCTCTCTTTATTGCCTTCTACCTTGCTCTCAACTTGGATCAGCGTCCAACGTCCATTTATAATAGCAGAAAAGGCACTAGAACACCTCTTGATGTATACTTTCTTAGTGTTAGAGGAGGATATAGACCCCTTAAACAACGAGCCCTTCTTCTCAAACAGGTCAATTTCTCTTCTTTTCTTCGTTAAACATTGAAGCACACTTCTTTATATTTTAGAATTTATCATAATAATTACCAATTCCTAATGTTACTAATGGAGGTTGGATTCTGTTCTTATTTCCCTTTTTTCACATGTTAAATGATGTTGGCTTCATGTTTGTGGCTTCATTATCCAAATTTCTTGAAATGAAATCATAGCTTCAACTTTTCTAGTTATTTTTCCTTGTGGGCTTCTTTTACAATTTTCTCAGTTGTATCGGTTGTGTTGGCATTACCGGTTTTGGTTCTGTTTGTGGTAAAGAGATTTGGTGTGTATCCTTATTTGATTTCATAGGAAGTAGTTGGTGTTTGTATTCTGAGTTTACGTTTAGTTAACTTTACTCAGGTTTAGTCAAATCACCGGAGGGTGTTTCTTTTTTATATTTCATACGCTGTACCTAGTTTGACTGGATATCCTGTTATTGATGAAGATGGAGAAGGTGGCTAACATTTACAGGGCAAGGTTTGTGGTGAACATTAGTGAACTGGGAGAAGATGATCCACTCACCCAGAATGTAAGATCTCTTTCTTTTTCCTGTTTTTATCAATTTTTAATCTCTTTCCTTGGTCCACGAAACTTTCAATTATTGGTAGCCTTGATATACACTTTTTCGTACTTGTCAAATGGATTTCTGGTGACACTTGGTTCATGATCATATGAAAATCAAACTGTTATGCAAAAGCTTACCATGGACACTTTATGATAGAATCAAGTATGATTACATTTTCATTGAAATCAACAAGTAGCAACCATCCTACATGTATCTTTTGCAGGCAAGCAGGCTCTTCCCACCACAGAAAATCCCCTGGTATTTACTCACGCAATTTGTACCCGTCTTCGGCAATGCAAATGTTTTTTTTTTCCTTGGATTGTGATAGATGATAACCTTTTTTAATCCAATTGCTTCGCTGTTAAATGGTAATTATGAAAAAGAATGCTTGTAGGTATTCTACGAGAGTCTCAAAAGGCAGGGAAGCTGGATGCTTCCTGGAGCAGATCAACATAACTTGTGGGAAAACGTTAACAGTTGTTGGTTTGGATACCGGGCTGTTACAGGTATGAACTTGCTTGTAAAATTCACTATTGCATTTGCTTGTGACGTAAATGATGTATTATCTGTCTGCACTATTCTTCGAGATTTATATCTGAGCTCCACATCATAAAGTTGTTAGTATCAGTCATTAAGGCCTTTGGGATGTGCATCTTTCTGATGCCGCTTGGTTGAACTTTCAATAGTTATGATTTGAAGTTATTGCATCTCCTCTTTAATCCCTCATCCAATTCTTTAAATGAGTTAACTATTAACAATTATTGCATCTCCTCTTTAATCTACTCGTCTAATGCATCACAGTTTGCCTTCAGCAATGAGGTCCTTGGCAAGTTCGAGAGTGAAAATAGATCAAATCGAGCTATGGATTATGTAGAGATATATTTTTGAAGTTGGATTTAAAGCACAAGCAGCAACATGGTTATCGATTTTACAGATTTAGCATGAAATTTGTCAGATACACTTGCAATTCATTTTTCAGTTTTAAGACACTATATTTTAACTGCTTGGAGTGTTGTAGAGATTATTTTTCAAAATGTTTTTTGTTTAGAAACGTATTAAAAAAAATATTATTTTTATTTTTTAAAGTTCAATTCTTACATCAGCATATTAAAACAATCAAAAAAACATATAAAAAATTTAATTTAAAGCTAAAAACCAAATTCAAAATTTTCAAAAGTGTGGTTGAATTGCAATACCAAACAGTTTTATTTGTAACAAGTAGTGTTGTTAATTGGTTAATTGATCACATTTTATTTATAAAATGAGTTGGATTGATATTATTCTGGATACAACAAAATAATTCTCTTAGATCAAATAAGTACATTTGATCTAATAAGTTCTTTGTGTCATAATTGAGGAATTCTATAGCTCCAATCTTTAGTATTCTCATATTTATTACCCGCATCTACTCTTTAGTCAAAATACTGTCATCCATTTTTACTAAGAAACTGAAAGAAATTTCAGAAACGAAAGAAAGGGAGGAAGAAACAAATGTAGAAATAAAAACAACTCCCAAAACGGAGAGGACTAAACAGGAACAAGAGGGATCCACCGAAGAAGATCCTTCTTCTTCCCTCTTTTCAGAAGAAAAGGAGAATCCTGACAAAATCGATGAAATGGAAAAGATCCGAGTGAATGGAAAGGAAAAAACAAAGTATAAATTCCATTTTCACTTTAAAGAGATATTCTATATACATTATCAGAACATTCACTTAGCTAACTTCTCTTCAATGAATGTGTAGATATACATTTGATGTTTTTGGAAGAGTACCTTCGTAGATTCTTTTTTCTTATTTTTCTTGTAGTATTTCCTTATCTCTTCCTGACATGTGCCTGTTTTGAAACTTCAAGGATTTCATGGGATCAACGAGTGGCTTTAAGAATGGTCAGTTAAACTGGCTGACAGAAACACTAGAAGCGACCACTAATAGCTGGTAAAATCAGTCTTTATCATATTGTTTATTTATAGCTTATTTGGCCTTTGCAACTCAAGCACCAGCTGGCTGTGTAAAAGGGAACGCAATTTTGAAGATTTGGATGTTGTCCAAAGTTGGGTCATTTTAATATTCATGTTTAAAGCCTTAAGCTGTGATAACTCGTATTATGGTTTCAAAAAGAACTTAAATTATTGTAATGCACAAAAGGTTTTCAAACTGAACTGGGATCTGACTCACTCGCAATTCTAGCTCTTCTTCTTATTTACTCTTTCACGCTTGTGCAGGATCATAGTTTCTGGATATCACCCCGTGGTTATCTGTGACAAGGAGCGAGTGGAAGCAAAGCAAATTTATGGGGCTTTACACAATATCTTTATGAAATATGGAGTGGTAAGAAGTGAATGTCTTCACATTCTGACTTCTATGGATGAATCTCCCATGTTTGTGGTTTTAAAATTCTGGATCACATCAATAGACAACGCTGCTAGCACAAATTAAAAGTGCATCATATTAACTTCGATTTTTTATGTATTTTCCTTGAGAACGAACTCACAGCAAACTAGATGAAGTTGAATATCAATGACTTTTGAATACAGTAAAATTTAATAACTTGCATGTGGCACATTCATGAAGGTAATTTGTGTTTCTTTCTTTTTCTCTCTAGAATGCGTACATTAGCAGGCAGGGTTGCAATTGTCATACCGTTCAAGATGGTGTGGCATACATTGGCATTGCAGACTCTATTGAGAGTGAACCTTTGAATTCCTCAAATAGAAGACTGGCTTTTCGAAGGTGAGTACTTTGTTCTCCTTGCATTACGTTCTACATGCATTCCACTCATGCAAGTTGAGCTTACGTTCTTCCATCTTCTTTTTCAGCTTCCACAGAGATACGGTGAATGATTGGTTTCTTCTCCACAGAGTTGGCTCCCTCGAGATTGTATGTATTCCATCATTTTTGCAGTAGATTAGAGTTCATTTGGGAAGATTTGCTGGTCTTCAACAAATCCTAATGATATGCACTAGTCATCGTTCTAACATGATAATACAATGCACTCCTCGTTCCTCTTAGATGCATTTTGTGAATCATAATGGACTAATTCGATACATTCTGAATATTGAAATATGCTCTCTTCCTCTGGAGGACGTCTGAACTTTTCATTTTTTGCAGACAACCTATTTTGTAAGCTCAGCAGGGAAGATTGTGAATAAAGCTGTAATCAAACAGCGTGGTAAGGTGGACATGTAAATTAAGAATTTAGAGGACCAAACTCCATCCATTATTGAAGCCTTGGTGCAGCTGCGTCCATATTGGCATTCCCTATATTAGCTTGCTACATTGAGAGGACGACAGGATTTCTATATACGATATTTTGCCAACGTCTAAAGCGCCAAAAATAGTGATATCGATGAAGCTTTTTCTGATCATGTGAACATAGATTGTCAAGCAAAATGTTGAGATTTGACGTTGGATGTTTGGACCAGGACTTCGGGCTTGAGAAAGTGATTAGATGCATGATTATGGACTGCATGTAAGCTTTGTTAAGGTCATAATGAACTTTGTCTTGATATTAACCAACGCCTTTCCATAATCACCATATTTACTGAATATTTATCTTGTATATAATTTGAATAACAAGAAATTCAAAAGGAGTATATATGTACATGTTCATATTTTTTAATGATTTAGCTATAATTAGCTATTTATTATGAGTCAAATATATTTTTAAATAAAAAAGATTGTATATTCATTCTTTTTTGAGGCATATTTGTATATAAACAAATATAAGTGTAAATTGAAAGGTTTATGAATGGATGTAATTAAATAAATCGAGAATTATATATATTAAAAAATAAAAAAAATCATTAATAATGAACAAAAACAAAAATGAAAAAAATAATAAATATATATATAGATCAAAATATTTGATATTGCAAAATATATATTTGACTTGATTGTGTTGAATGACTTTGTTTATAAAAATAAAATTTTTATTTAATCAAATGATAATATAAATAGATACATATGAAATTGATTGAATAAAATAAAAAAAAATATTATATAAGGTTACAAGTATTAGAGATATTATTCAAAAATAATTTTTTTTTCATTTATATAAAACATAGAAAAATATAGATGAATTAGAATAATCTTTTCAAAAATTAAATGCATTTAAATTTAGAAAAAAATATTATAGAAAAAAGAAAAAGAAAAAGGACAAGCATTGCTGAGTCTAGTAAGCCAGGCCAGCTTATATGACCCATTTAATAAAGAACCCGTGCTTGGGCCCTTAATTTTTTTTTTTTGTGGGTGGTCTAATTTCTTTTTGAAAACAAATTAAATCAGATAATATATCATCTAAATTTACTAGTGGCTTGAAAATCAAGAATGAAGGTTTTTTTTATCTAAAAATCTATTTTCAATTTAAGGTGACACTAAAACATCTAGAAAACATACTAAGTACCTTGATAAACATATTCGTAATCTCAAAAAATCATCCCAAAACCTAAAAAAAAAAATTCTTAATATAAAAAATGTTTTTCTAGGCACTTTCAAAGTATAAAAAAGAGAAGCATATATGCTCCCCTCATATAATGATGTCATTTGACACAAAAATTGATTGTTTTGGTGGCTAAAATAGGCTCCAACGACATATTTCACTCTTTATTGCCAAAATCCATTGATCCCTCTCTTTCCTCTCCCAAATTAAGAACTAAAAAAATAATAAACATAAATTTTATAATACTAAAATTGAATTAAAAAATATTAATGGATCAAATATGTATAATTTATAAAGTTTAAGAACTAACTCATATGTTTTATGTGAACTTTCAAACAATTACTTATTTATGGTCTTTTCTACATAATTTGATTCATCGTCTTTCATTTGTGTTCTTAGTTAACAAATCTAATTTAATTGTCCTTGAATTTGGCTAAGAAGGATATTCTATCACGCAAAAAACGCAAAAAAAAAAAAAATTAAGAATAAAATTGAAATAAATAAAATAAAATTTTAAAGAATGAATTCATAATAAAGTATGAGATGATGAAAAACCAAGCCAATTAAATCATATCTAACCACGTTTAAAATCCACAGTAGATTTATCCAACTAGCCTCAAGTTTAGTTTATTTCACCCGAGACGACATAGCTCATCAATGCCATGCAAGAGGAAGGGTAACTAAGGGATCAAAAGAAACAAAAACAAATCTGCCGTAAAAGGAGAGAAAGTGCAGCCAATGAGAAATCCCGGAATGAGGTTTTGCTCTCGGAGAGATGGGCTGGTTTGCTTCAATGTCCTTACCTCCCTCTCTGAAAGACTGCGAAGCCGGTGATTTCACAATATCTTAACATTTCTGTTGTCAATATTCATCATGATCCTTCCCCTCCTCCTCCTCCTCCTCCTCTCCTATGAGGCGTTGACGGTATTTTCCAGTTATAAGTCGGTTATTTTAAAGAAACCCTTCAATCATTTGGCAAGGCAAGTTAGGGTTTCTGTGTTAGATTAACTGTTTTGTCCGTTTTCACATTGAACCATCTTCGTTGCAACCATGGTTTTTGTGTTTCTGTTTAATTTTCTGATAAATAACGCGAATCTGAGCCTCCGGAGAGGCACATCTAATATGTATGCTCTTATGACAACCAAAGAGAAAAACAAAGAAATCATTGCAATCTCTCTCTCTCTCTCTCTCTCTCTTTCTCGCAATATGGATGTATGTATGAGGCAGTGATGGTGTTCGAAATAAAAACTCAAATGGAAAGGGAAATGCAATTTTTGGCAGGGTAACCTTACTAGGTCTATGAAATGAAATGGGTGTTTTACATGTCACTAGGAAGACGAAACACCATTGTTTCGTAGGCGTAAATATCATTGTTGCAGCCATGGTTGTGTTTCCTTTTCGCGCTGACAAACTGCGAATCTGAGCCTCCAGTTCCCTCTGTTAGGTTGGTTGTCATTTCATGTAAGGCACCAACCATTGACCATTCACTATTGGTAGCCATCATTGTTGAATGAGCTAGAGTTCGTGACCATCAATATTGACAACAAAGCAAGAAGAGCCTCCATGAATGCCTATAAATAGAAGCATATGTGAGAGAGCAAAATGAGAGAAAGAAAAAAGCCAAAGATGTGAGAAATGTAGGAGA
>NW_011499895.1:1027795-1028240 GCF_000495115.2 Populus euphratica
AATTCCCAACAATTGGTATCAGAGCGTTCGGTTTAAAGTGGTGTTTGATTTTGCTCAAAAATGAAAGTTGTCAAAATTGTGTTTTGACCATACCACTGTGTAGAGGAGGAAGAGACGAAGCTACTGGTGAAACCCGCGTCGAAATCGGACGTCGGAAACAGTCGAACGCGCCGGCGGGGTGACTGTCCACGTCATCAGCCACGTCAGCAGTTATGCACAGTCATCAGCCACGTCAGCAGTTATGCACAGTCATCAGACACGTCACCTGACACATCAGCACTCTGACCAGTCAAACTGGCACGTCAATAGGCACGTCAGCAGTTCTGCACAGTCATCTGGCATGTCACCTAACACCTCAGCACTGTGACCAGTCAAACTGCCACGTCAGCAGTTCTGCCACGTCATCCACAAATCCACCTGGGACTGCCACATCAGATTTGGTGGC